>NW_023260511.1:4967184-5063344 GCF_013100865.1 Trachemys scripta elegans
AGAAGTGGGGAACCGTGTGTGATGACAGCTGGGACTTACAGGATGCCGGAGTCGTGTGCAGGCAGCTGGGCTGTGGCACAGCATTATTAGTGCCAGGAAGGGCTCGATTTGGGCGAGGATCTGACCGTATCTGGCTGGATGACGTGAACTGCACAGGGACAGAAGCTGCCCTCTCCGATTGCAGGGCTCGGCCTTGGGGAGACAATAACTGTAACCACAGAGAAGATGCCAGTGTTGTGTGCTCAGGTAACTTGCATCCATCACGTCACTGTGGGTGGTGCAGGGATGGGGCTGGGAAGCTTTCAGGAGAGACCCAGCTCTCCTGTCTGAGTCAGCGCTGATCCCAGGGCCCAAGCATGGTGCTACGGGCCTGTACTGTAAGGAGCCATTTTGGAAAGTAAGTGTCTTTCTTCCCATGGTATCAGTGCTGACCCCATTTCCCCTCACAGTTCTACATGCCTGTGCTCCAGGGATCAGGATGGGGGATCAGGAGGGGGTGCTGTCCACTCAAAGTCAGTGCTGGGCCAGTGCCCCAGCACACGACTTAGGGTCTGTGCTGCAGGGAGCAGTATTTGTTCCTCTGTGAGAGACCCTCCTGGCTACATCACAATGGGGCGCTGGGTAACCGTAGATCCCATTTGTGGGATTTGTGTTTGAGTGGATCCTGCAGCTTCTCCAGGGTACCTTTATGATGTTTGGGGTTCCTATCTATGTCACTCTGGGTGATTTCAATCTCAGCTAATTACCCATGAAGTTGTAATATGCCCCACTGTTGTGACTGGAGACAGCTTATGAGTTTCTGTGCCCGGTCTCTCATCTACCCTGTTCCATGCTACAGGTGGCTGCATGGTTGTGGTGGGCAGGAGGGCTGTGAAGTTATTAAAAAGTTAATCGTGATTAGTGGTGAGTTAAAAAATTAATCATGATTAATCGCATAATTTATTGCACCTTTACACAATAATAGAGTACCATTTATTTCATTTTTTGGGCTGTTTTCTACCTTGTCAAATATATTTATTTCATTTACAACACAGAATTCAAACTGTACAGTGCTCACTATATATTTATCTTTGATTACACATATTTGCCCTGTAAACAAGAAACAAAACAAATATTATTTTCAGTTCACTTCATACAAGTTCTGTAGTGCAATCTCTTTATCAGGAAAGTTGAGTTTACAAATGTAGAATTATTTACAAATAATAACTACAATCAAAGATAAAACAATGTAAAATTTTAGATCCTACAAGTCCACTCCGTCCTACAGCTTGTTCATCCAGTCTCTCAGACATACACGTTTATAAACAAGATGCAAGTAGCATTATCTCCTGCAAAGGTAAACTATGTTACCTGAAAGTGAGAACAGGCATTCACATGGCACTGTTTTAGCTGATGTAGCAAAATATTTATGTGCCAGATGTGATAAAAATTCATATGTCCCTTCATGCTTCGACTACCATTCCAGGGAGCATGCGTCCATGCTGATGATGGCTTCTGCCCAATAACAATCCAAAGCAGTGCAGACCTACAAATGTTGATTTTCATCATCTGAGTCAGATGCCAGCAGTGGAAGGTTGATTTTCTTTTTTGGTGGTTCAGGTTCTGTAGTTTCCGCATTGGAGTGTTGCTCTCTTAAGAGTTCTGAAAGCATGCGCCACATCTCATCCCTCTCAGATTTTGGAAGGCACTTCAGATTCTTAAACTTTGGGTCGAGTGCTGTAGCTAGCTTTAGAAATCTCACATTAATACTGTAATGTTCCCCTCTGGTGTTATCTGGATCGCTTATCTGGTAGGTCACTCCAATCCTTGACTGTGGGAGCCAGCCTTACCCTGCTCTGCTGTGCTGTGAGAACCCCCACTCCTGGGCTGATCACACACAGCCTCTGACGTGTAAGCTGCTCCTTGGATCGTGCAACTGAATGACACTAGCCAATATCGCCGGTCCCAGACAGAGCCCTAGAAACCTCCGTCTTGCAGTGGCCAGTTATCCCCACTGGATGCTGCAAGTTTATGTAAGTTTATCAATTTAACAAATAAATTGGTATGCACCAGGCTTGTTATCCCAAGGGGAGTCTCTGACATGCTTCAAACCAAACACACTGCTTCAGGTTGAACAAACAAACTGAGTTATTAACTATGAAGATAGATTTTAAGTGATTATAAGTCAAAACATAACAAGTCATATTTTGTCAGATTAAATGAAAGCAAAACACAGTGAAAACTGTTTTTTCCATCACTTCACCAACAGGAAAGCTCTATAAATGTGTGTTTCTGATCTTAATTGAAATGCCTGTTTATAGTCCGGTTGGCGTGGTGCCGGCAGGGTGCCTGGGTGCAGGAGGGGGTGTGGAGCAAGGGCTTTGGGAGGGGTCTTAGTACGCAGAAGGGGGTGCAATATGTAAGATCCATGGGCTGCTCACCTTGGATGGCTCCGCATAAGCGGCGACCTGTCCTGGGCTCTGGCTACTCATAAGCAGAGGCACGCCAGGTGGCTCTGCATTTTGCCCCCCCCCACCATGCCGGCTGCCAGCCAATGGGAGCTGCAGGGGTGGCACATGCGGGCGGATATAGTGCACCAAGCTGCCTGCCGCACCTCCACCTAGCAGGAGCCGGGACAAGTTGCTCCTGGCAGACTTATGCAAGAAGTTTAGCGTGCTCGTCGAGGATGGCAGAGTGGTCTCAAGAACATCCCTGCAGGCCATGTTAGACATGGCAGACTCAGCGGCTTTGACTATGGCCAGCACCATTACAAGGAGGCGCAGCGTGTGGCTCCAGGTGTCGGGGATACCACCTGGGGTCGAGAACATCATCCAGGACCTCCCCTTTGACCGTTCAGGCCTGTTTGCCCAAAGTACAGACTCTTGCCTGCACAGCCTTCAGGACTCGCAGGTGACTTTAAAGTCTTTGGGGATCCACACCCCTGCACCTCAAAGAAAGCCATTTAAGCCTCAGCCCCATCTCATATCTACCGTGGGCCTCCGAGGCAAGACACATCCAGGAAACGGGCAGGAGGCACCCGCCACAGTACTCCTCAGCCAATGCCAGGGTTTGGCCAAACAGCCCCTAGGCCCGAAGCCAAACTTTTGAAGATGCGCCCGAGGACGGAGCATCAGTATTGAATTTGGATCCTTACCCTCCCTTTGTGAATCGATTCTCCCACTTCTACCGTGCATGGTCCCAGATCACTTCAGATCACTGGGTCCTGAGCACGGTACAGATGGGATATTCTATCTACTTCTGTTCCCTCCCGCCCTCCCAGCCCCTTTCCCCATATCTCTTCAGGGATCCTTCTCACAAACAACTCTGCTTCCAGGAGGTGCAATCGCTCCTTGCTCTATGGGGCAATGGAGGAGGTTCCTCAGGAGTTCAGGGGGAAGGGGTTCTACTCCCGCTATTTTCTCATCCCCAAGGCCAAGGGTGGGCTCCGGCCTATCCTGGATCTGCGAGACCTCAACACATTCATGAGGAAAGTGAAGTTTCACATGGTCTCTCTGGCTGCCATCATTCCTTCCCTGGATACAGGGGACTGGTATGCCACCCGAGACTTGAAAGATGCATACTTTCATATGTATTATTCCGTCCCACAGACGTTTTCTTCGTTTTGTGGTTAGCGGCCAGCACTACCAGTTCAGGTTGGTCCGGTATGGGCTCTTGGCAGCCCCCCGGATATTCACAAACAGTGTGTGTTGGTCGTTGCAGCCTTCCTCTGCAAACGTCAGGTGCAAGTATTCCCGTACCTGGACGACTGGCTCATCAAGGCTGAGTCACAAGCACAGGTGGCAGAGAATGTGTCTCTGGCTCAGGCCGCCTTCCACAGGCTGGGCCTCATATTGAATGTGCCCAAATCCACCCTAGCCCCTACGCAGAGAATAGAATTCATAGGAGCTCTCTTGGGCTCCACACAGGACAGGGCGTTCCTGACAGAGCTGCGCTTCGAAGCACTCATGGACATTATCGAAAACCTTCGCCGATTCCCCACAACCATGGCCAGAAATTGCATGAAACTGTTGGGGCATATGATGGCCTGCAAATACGTGATCAAGAACACCAGATTACACATTCGCTCCCTCCAGGTGTGGTTGGCACGAGTACAGAGGCTAGGCAGGGACCCACTGGACCGGATAGTTACCTTAACCACTCGCATTCTCCAGTCTCTCCACTGGTGGCTGCAGCAGGAGTACCCTTTGCCAAAACTCAAGCTACGCTGTCGCTACTCACAGACTCCTCAGTGCTCGGTTGGGTAGCGCACCTGGGCAATATCAGAACCCAAGGCCTATGGTCCGATGCGGAAGTATCACTGCATATCAATGTAAGGGAGCTGAGGGCGGTTCGTCTGGCATGCCAAGCATTCCAGGCTCACCTTCAGGAAGCATGTGTGTCGGTGGTGCAGCGATGTTCTATATAAACAAACAGGGTAGTGCTTTTTCCTCTCCCCTGAGCTAGGAAGCCCTTGAGCTGTGGGACTTTTGCATGGCCCACTCGATACACCTAGAGGCGTCGCATCTTCTGGGAGCACAAAAAGAACTAGTCGGTCATCTCAGCCGCTCGTTTCACAGTCACCTCAGGCCAGACATCGCACACTCAATTTTTCATAGACCTCTACGTGATGCAGAGCCACAGGAAGTGCCAGCAATTCTGCTCTTTCCTGAACCACAGCCCAGGCTGCATCACAGACGCCTTTCACCTTTCATGGACAAGTCACCTGCTGTACACAGAGTCCTCCTTAAGACTTGCTGGGACAGAGCTTCAATTATTTTCATAACGCCAGCGTGGGCCCCGCCAGCACTGATTCACCATGCTGATGAACCTCTCATTGGACAGACCAGTAGCCCTTCCTGTGTGCCTGAGCCTCATCACACAGGAGCACAGCCATCTACAACACCCCAACCGGGAGTTCCTCCACCTCATGGCGCAGAAATTCCATGGCTAAACCCTCTTGAGCTTCAGTGTTTGGAACCAGTGAGTGAGGTCCTGCTGGGAAGTGGGAAACTCTCTACTCGTGCCACATACCTGGCAAAGTGGAAGTGCTTTTCCAACTGATCTCTGGAGAGGGGCACCGAACCGCAGCTAGCGCCAATTCCCCTGGTTTTGGACTACCTGTTAAACCTCAAGCAGTAGGGGTTGGCAATATCATCTCTCAGGGTACACCTGGCTGCCATTTCGGCCTTCCAACCGGGGGCAGCGGGTAGGTCAGTCTTCAGTAATCCCATGGTGGGCTGGTTTCTCAAGGCCTTGGACAGAGTTTATCCGCAGGTACAATGGCCCATTCCCCAGTGGGACCTCAACCTGGTCCTGTCCATGCTCATGGGGCCCCCTTTCAAGCCCATAGCAACCTGCTCTCTGTCCTACTTTTCCTGGAAGGTGGCCTTTCTGGTAGCCATAATGTTGGCCAGAAGGGTAGCCAAGTTCAGAGCGCTGACTTCCGAGCCCCACTATAATACAGTCTTTTATAAAGACAAGAGGTGCAGCTACGCCCTCACCCCGCATTTCTGCCAAAGGTAGTCTCCCAGTTTCATGTGAACCAGGACATATTTTTACCAGTGTTCTTTCCTAAGCCACATCTCAGTAACAGAGAGCCCATGTTCCATTCTCTGGACGTCAGGCGTGCCCTAGCATTCTATACTGAGCGCAGAAAGCCATTTCGTAAGTCACCACAGCTCTTTATTCCAATCGCAGAAAGGATGAAGGGGCTTCCGATCTTGTCCCAGCGCATTTCATCATGGATCACGTCCTGTATCAGGACTTGCTATGACCTGGCTAAAATTCCAACCCCTTCACTTACGGTGCACTCTATGAGAGGGCAGACATCGTCCGCAGCATTCCTGGTACAGGTCCCTATCAAGGAACTATGCAAGGCAGCAACGTGGTCCTCTGTCCACACTTTCACATCACACTACACCATTACCCAACAGGCAAGGGACGATGCAGCCTTTGGCAGGACAGTCCTGCATTCCTCAACCAGGTGACCTCTGACCCCTCCGCCAGGGAAAGTGCTTGGGAGTCACCTATTGGAATGCACATCAGCAATCACTCGAAAAAGAAAAATGGTTACCTACCTCTCGTAACTGTTGTTCTTCAAGATGTGTTGCTCATGTCCATTCCAATAGGTGTGCCCATGCTGTGTGCACGATCGTTGGAAGTTTTTTCCCCCTAGAGGTACCTGTCGTGTCGGCTGTGGAGACCCCTGAAATTGTGCCTTCATGACAGTGTATATCGGTCACTGCCGACCTGCCACCTGCTCCGTTCCTTCTTGCCGTAATACTCCGACAGAGGGGAGGCAGGTGGGATTTGGAATGGACAGTTCCTCAGATTTGTCACCTACAAAAACTGGCTCAGGTTTGGGAATCTCCCCAACATCCTCAGCCGTGAAGACTGAAACAAAGAATCCATTTAGTTTCTCCGCAATGACTTTTTTGTCTTTAAGCCCTCCTTTTGTATCTCGATCATCAAGGGGCCCCACTGGTTGTTTAGCAGGCTTCCTGCTTCTGATGTACTTAAAAAACATTTTGTTATTACCTTTGGAGTTTTTGGCTAGCCGTTCTTCAAACTTCTCTTTGGCTTTTCTTATTACATTCTTGCACTTAATTTGGCAGTTCCTCAGATTTGTCACCTACAAAAGCCGGCTCAGTCTTTTCATCACTTGCGTCTGATGAAGTGGGCATTCACCCACGAAAGCTTATGCTCCAATACTTCTGTTAGTCTTAAAGGTGCCACGAGACCCTCTGTTGCTTTTTACAGTATTATTAAGTTTCTCTACCCCTGCATTCAAGTACTACAGTAATTTGTAACCCAGCATCAGACAACCCAGGTTTAAGTTTAAGCGTAGAAGTTTCTGGTTATCAAGGAATAACATACAGATTATCAAGGGGTGCGAAGTTCAGTTTAGGATCAGGTGGCGTAAGGAATACATAATCTGCAATATCCCCAATTGGGGCTAAAAGGTTAACGGGTCAAAGTACAGACATCGAGATATGAGGGTACGTTGTTCATATAATGGCTATGTTCAGGTGTGGAGTTTAATGAGTGGATATAACGATGAGGACGGATTGACCCTCATTTGGTGAGATTTAATGTTCAGTGAGTTTATGGTTCCAGTTCATATGGTCCAATGGAAAAAGTCTCTCAGTCCCTTTCTCATAGTTGAAACATGATGTTGCTCCAGCTCACGCCTCCTGGTACTGTCGGTGGCCGGTGATGAGCTCGATTGATTTCTAAGCCAGCATCAGACAACACAGCTGTTTGCTGGATACCTAGGCAGAGTGAGTGTGTTCTTGTAAACACAGTCTGGTCCTGAAGCCTTTTCCCCTCCCCAGCTCATCACTAGCTGTCAGGGGAGAACTCATTCCAAACTTGCTACCTCAGGTGTGGGCAAACTTTTTGGCCAAGGGCCACGTATTGGTGGCTCAGGGAATGGGGCTGGGGTATAGGAGGGGGTGTAGAGTGCGGGAGGGGGCTTAGAGCAGGGGGTTGGGGTGCAGAAAGGGTGTGGGGTGCGAAAGGGCTTAGGGCAGGGGGTCAGAGTGCAGGAGGGGTGTGGGATGTGGCAGGTGGTTTAGGGCAGGAGTTTGGTGTGCAGGAGGGGTGTGGGATGCGGCAATGGGTTGGGGTGCAGGCAGGGTGAGATAGGGGTTCAGGGTGCGGGCTCCGGCTGGGGGCTGCTTACCAGGAGTGGCTCCGGGGCACCAGCGGTGTGCACCAGGGGCAGGGCAGGCTCCCTGCTTGCCCTGGCTCTGCGCCGCGTCGCATTGGTCCTGGAAGTAGACGGCACCACGTCCCTGCAGCCCCTGGGGGAGGGCAGAGGGCTCCGTGCGCTGCCCTCGGCTTCGTGTACCTCCTCCGATGCTCCCATTGGCCAAGATTCCCCGTTCCTGGTCAATGGGAGATGTAGGGGGCGGTGCCTACAGGCGAGGGCAGCGCGCAGAGCCATCTGTCCCCCACCCCGCCCCCAGGGGCCGCAGGAACGTGGTGCTGGGCGCCTCTGGGAGTGGTGCGGGGCCAGTGGCGCCACAGGGGTGGCAATCCCATGGGCCAGATCCAAAGCTCTGACAAGCCAGATGCAGCCCACAGGCTGTAATTTTCCCACCCTTGCTCTAGCTTGTTCAGCCATCTGACTGTGCATTCTCAAGATTTAGTCTTCTAACGGGGCTCTGCTCCACCATGTGGGACTGTCTGTATAGCTGCCCCACAGGCACACTGAGAAGAACAGGCTAAGCCAAATTTCTCCATTGCAGCAATTCCTCTGGCCAGTACAGTCAAGGGCCCATTAAGCCTAGTCCAAGATCTGCATCTCAGGTTGTAAGTGGGCAGATACAAGTTAGGGCTTCTGAAAATGGATCAGCACGCCAGTCTCTCTATCCCAGAGTTGCTGCCCCTGTGTGAGGACACAGCTGTCAGCCCAGCTCTGCCATCATTCATCTGAGACTGGTCCTGGCTGGCAGCACTAGAGAAGAGTGCAGCAATGGCTGCCACAAAACGATGTTGCCAAGTCAGTCATGGCAAGTTAGGAAGACCCGCAGGGACAGGTGTTTGCTTCAGGAGGGGGCCGATCTGCTTGCAGGAAGTGTGCATTGCCTCTGCACGGGCAGTTCTAGGGGGGATGGACTCTGGGTGACGTTTTCAGGGAGCGATGGAATTCGATGCTGATGTCAGGCTCAGGCAACCACTAATGACATGGTTGATTATGTTNAGGCAGTTGCTCTGTGCAGAGACTGGACAGAGGCGCTACGTTCCCGAGCGACACAAGAGATCAGTTGCACAGGAGCCTCCCTCAGTGTTTCTTTCCTTGGGTGTTTGCAGATGCTGGCATCTCAGAAGTGGCTCAGATCCAACTGGTGAACGGCCCAAGTCACTGCGCTGGGAGGGTTGAGGTGTTTTACAACCAGAAGTGGGGAACCGTGTGTGATGACAGCTGGGACATAATTGATGCTGGAGTCGTGTGCAGGCAGCTGGGCTGTGGGATGGCTTTATCAGCCCCACGAGGAGCTCGATTTGGGCGAGGATCTGACCGTATCTGGCTGGATTATGTCAACTGCACAGGGACAGAAGTTGCCCTCTCCGATTGCAGGGCTCGGCCTTGGGGAGACAATAACTGTACCCATGGAGAAGATGCCGGTGTCGTATGCTCAGGTAACTTGCATCCATCATGTCACTGTGGGTAGTGTGGGGATCGGGCTGGGAAACTTTCAGCAGAGACCCAGCTCTCCTGTCTGAGTCAGCGCTGACCTCAGTGCCCTACATGATGCTAAGGGCCTGTACTGTAGGGAGTTGTTTCGGGGTCACAGTAAGTGTCGCTCTTCCCATGGTGTCAGTGCTGACCCTATTTTCTCTGCACAGTTCTATGTGCCTATGCTCCAGGGAGGGGGATGGGGGTTCAGCAGGGGGCACTCTCCCCTCAAAGTCAGTGCTGGCCACTGTGCCCAAGGACCCCACTTTGGGCCTGTGCTGCAGGGAGCAGTACATGTTCCTCTGTGAGAGATCCTCCCCGTTGGTGTTCGCTATGATCCCCCTACCCCTCTACAGAACAATGGGGTGGCGGTAACCATACATCCCATTTGTGGGATTTGGGGTTGAATGAATCCTTCAGCTACTCAGCTATCCCTTTATGAAGTGTGGGGTTCCTATCTAAGTCACTCTGGGTGATTTACATCTCAGCTAATTACCCATAAAGTTGTAATATGCCCCACTGTTGTGACTGGAGACAGGGTTCTTCCTCACTTCCTCTCCTACAAAGCTTATGAGTTTCTGTGCCCTGCCTCTCATCTACCCTGTTCCATGCTACAGGTGGCTGCATGGTTGTGGTGTGCAGGAGGGCTGTGAAGTTATTAAAAAGTTAATCGAGATTAATTGTGAGATAAAAAATTAATCATGATTAATCGCATAATTTATTGTGCCTTTACACAATAATAGAATACCATTTATTTCATTTTTTGGGATGTTTTCTACATTTTCAAATATATTTATTTCAATTACAACACAGAATTCAAACTCTACAGTAGAAATATTTGCACTGCAAAAAAGAAACAAAAGAAATAGTATTTTCAGTTCACCTGCTGCAAGTACTGTAGTGCAATCTCTTTATCAGGAAAATTAAACTTATAAATGTTGAATGATTTACAAATAATAACTGCAATCAAAGATAAAACAATGTAAAATTTTAGATCCTACAAATCCACTCAGTCCTACAGCTTGTTCATCCAGTCGCTCAGACAGGCAAGTGTGTAAACAAGATGCAAGCAGCATTATCCCCTGCAAAGGTAAACAAAATGTTACCTGAAAGTGAGAACAGGCATTCACGTGGCACTGTTTTAGCTGATGTAGCAAAATATTTATTTGCCAGATGTGATAAAAATTCATATGTCCCTTCATGCTTGGACTACCATTCCAGAGAATATGTGTCCATGCCGATGATGGGTTCTGCCCAATAACAATCCAAAACATTGCAGACTGACAAATGTTCATTTTTATCATCTGAGTCAGATGTCACCATCAGAAGGTTGATTTTCTTTTTTGGTGGTTCAGGTTCTGTAGTTTCCGCAATGGAGTGTTGCTTTTTTAAGACTTCTGAAAGCATGCTCCACACCTCCTCCCTCTCAGATTTTGAAAGGCCCTTCAGATTCTTAAACCTTGGATCGAGTGCTGTAGCTAGCTTTAGAAATCTCATATTGGTACTGTAATGTTCCCCTCTGGTGTTATGTGGACCGCTTATCTGGTAGGTCACTCCAATCCTTGACTCTGGGAGCCAGGCTTACCCTGCTCTGCTGTGAGAACCCCCACTCCTGGGCTGTTCACACACAGCTTCTGACATGTAAGCTGCTCCTTGGATCGTGCAACCGGCCAATATCACCGGTTCCAGACAGAATCCTAGAAACCCTAGTAATTCACGCTGGATTCTGCAAGCTAATCTAAATTTGTCAATTTAACAAAGAAATGTATATCCGCCAGGCTAGTTATCCCAAGGGGAGTATCTGACATGCTTCAAACCAAACACACTGCTTCAGGTAGAACAAACAAACTGAGTTATTAACTATGAAGATAGATTTTAAGTGGTTATAAGTCAACGCATAGGAAGTTGGATTTTGTCAAATGAAATAAAAGAAAAACAGATTCTAAGCTGATCTTAACACTTTTAATGCCCTTTGAAACTTAGATGCTTCTTACCACCATCTAGCTGTTTGCTCTTCAGCCAGGCTCTTCCCTTTAATCAGCACTTCAACCCCTTGGTGTGGTGTCTGTCGATGTAGGTGGAAGAGAGAGGAAGAGCATGGCAAACGTTTCTCCCTTTTATCATGTTCTTTCTTCTCTCTTGGCTTTGCCTCACCCTCTTCAGGGTCAGGTGAGCATTACCTCACTGCAGTCCCAAACTGACCAAGGGAAGGGGAGTAACTCACTCGAGAGTCCAACAGATCCTATTGTTGCTGCTGAGGCCAGCGTTCTTTGTTCCTGTGAGGCTGGGCTGGGTTTGTCCCATACATGCCTTGATGAGGTGTGAACTGCCCTTCTGCTTTTAGAGAGTTTTTGCCTGGGATTATTTTAAACCATGAGGATACATTTTCAACTATAAATGTGAAATTATAACCTGTAACATTGCTATAACATTACTGCAACAACAATTACCATAACATCACTATAACAACAAAGCTCAGTGTATTATGAGCCTTCCGAAGACAGCCGACATGACAAACTTTGTATTGGATACTACAGAGTCATTTTATAAGGATGAATATGGGGGTGCTGGGTGATTCCCCGAGGTACAGAGTCACAGATTTCACTTCTTTGCGTTTTGTGAAATTTGCAGTGAAAGTATTCTTAAAATGAACAACATGTGCTGAGTCATCAACCGAGACTACTGTAACATGAAAGATATGCAGAATGCATGTAAAATACATCGCAGGAGATACAGAATTCTCTCCCAAGGATTTCAGTCACAAATTAAATTAACAGATTGCTTTTTTAGTGAGCATCATCAGCATGGTAGCATGTCATCTGGAATGGTGGCCGAAGCATGTAGGGGCATGTGAATGTTTAGCATATCTGGAAAGTAAATACCTTGCAGTGCCACCTTCAAAAGTGCCATGTGAACACCTCTTTTCACTTTTGGGTGACATTGCAAATAAGAAGCAGGCAGCGTTATCTCCCGTAAATGTAAATAAACTTGTTTGTCTCAGCGATTGGATAAACGAGAAGTAAGACTGAGAGGATGTGTAGGCTCTAAGATTTCCATTGTTGGTTTTTTTTGAGTACAGTTATGTAACAAAAAAAAAATCAACATTTGTAAATTGCACTTTCACAATAAAGAGATTGCACTACAGAACTTGTATGAGATGAATTGCAAAATACTATTTCTTTTACCATTTTTACAGTGCAAATATTTGTAATCCAAAATATAGTAAAAACTGTTTTTTCCGACACTTCACCAACAGGAAAAGCTCTATTATTTGGCATTTCTGATCTTCATTGAAATTCCGGTTTATAGTCCGGTTGGTGTGAGGCTGGCAGAGTGCTGGGGCACAGAAGGGGGTTTGTAGCGCGGGCTCTGAGAGGGACTTTGGGTGTGGGAGGGGTCTTGGTACGTGGGAGCGGGTGCGGGTTGTAAGATCCATGGGCCTCTCACCTTGGATGCCTCCCCGTAAGCGGCGACCTGTCCCGGATTCTGGCTACTCCTAAGTGGAGACGTGTCAGGTGGCTCTGTATTCTGCCCGCCCCCCATGCCAGCTGCACAGCTCCCATTGGCTGGGAACCACGGCTGCTGGGAGCTGCGTGCGGAGGGAGAGCACCAACCCGCCTGCCGTGCGTCCACTTAGGATCAGCCGGGATGACTTGCTGCTTCCAGGGAGTTGCCTGAGGTGGCTCTGGATCCGGCACCCTGCACCCGATACCATGCCCCAACTGCCTGCCCTGGACCCCCTCCTGCACCCAAACTCCCTCCCAGAGCCTGTGCCCAAGCCCTGCCCCAACCCTAACCCCGTACTCCCTCCCGCACCCAACACCCCCCCCTTCGTTAACCAGCATTTTTCATTTACCAGCACCCCCCAGTCCCTCAACATGCCGGATAAAACAACTTTAACTGTAATAATATAAGGTGAGAACAGTACACATTGTATTCTGTGTCATAACTAAAATCATTATATTTGAAAATATAGAAAAACATCCAAAATATTTAATAAATTTCAATTGATATTCTATTGTTTAATAGTGCAATTAAAACTGCGATTATTCGTGATTAATTTTTTTAATTATTACTATTTTTTTGAGTTAACTGTCATTAATTGACAGGGAGTGAACCCCTAACAGGATGTTGCAGAGGCTATTTAGACCTGTCAGTGGGAGGCCCTATGTCCTTCTTTGAATGATTGCTCATGTCCATTTCAATAGGTGTGTGCGCGCCGCGTGCCTGATCGTCAGAAGGTTTTTCCCTAGCGGTACCCGTCGGATGTGGAGACCCATGGAGTGGCGCCTTCATGGAGGTGTATATAGGTCCCTGACGATCCGCTGCCTGCTCAGTTCCTTCTTAATGCCAGTGACGGTCGCTGGAGCAGCTCAATCTCTTGCACTCGCAAGTGCCTTCGTAGTGGTTTCCTTTTCTTAGTTGTAGATAGCTAATAGTTAGTTATATAGTAGTTTCTAGTAAGTTGGGCTTACTTTGAGGGGCTTTCTCCCCACCCCAGTTTCCCCAGGCACCTGGGCATGCCTCGGTCACAGGAGTTTAAGGCGTACGAGAGGTGTGCGAAACCTATGCCCACAGGCGATTCACACGCTTCTTGTCTCAAGTGCCTAAGAGACAGTATTAGATAGACAAGGGCCCAATTTGCAGGGGCTTCAGACCCAGGATTAAGAGAGAGCGGGACTATCATTGAAAGCTCCTCCTGATGGAGTCGAGCCTTCACTCCAGCCGGCACCGGAAATGGCACTGGCATCATCGGTGAGTAGTGACCCCGCCTCGGTGCGGGATATCCCGGCACCAGGAAAGGACTCCTCCAAGGAGCACCAGCACCTGTTTGTAAGGCCAGTGCTACTAGGCGGCACCGCTGAGTCCCTGTTGCTGCATAAGAAAGAGAAGGCGGACAGGGGTCGTTCCCCCATCAAGAAGCCGCAAGAGGATTCCAGAGGGGTGCGTCATGCAGGAGGACACCCACGGTCTGCACATCAATTCCCGGCAGTGTTGACTCCAGTCCCAACTGGAAGCCCATCGAATCCGGTGCTGGTGGACTCCCCGACTCGGGAGGATTTGGAGGAAGACTAGATCTTGAGAATGCACAGTCAGATGGCTGAACGCGGGACCTTACTTCGTAGGTGTGAGCTCTGGCACCGCAAGCTCAGGCACCGTAAATGGCACCGACGACGACACCGGCTGCAGCATCTATGTCAGCGCTGCATATGGGTCCGACACACTTTGTGGCATTGGTGGTGGCTCCGCCCCGTTCACCATTACGGAAAGCCCATGATGTTACGGCACCTCTCACCATCACCCCGGTACCGCTCCCCAGCACTGTCGGGCCCCGCCGTTCTGTGGTGAGGCACAGAGTACTCGTCTGAGTCTGACGCTGAGTCTTCTGTCTCTGGAAGCAGCCAGTACTGCTCCCGCTCCCAGCACCGGTCCTGGTACCGCAGAGCTGTGGACTCATCAGCACTGGAGGTCTCCTGGCCTCTCCAATGGCAGGGCCTAGTACAATGACCCTTTTGCACTCATTTGACCTATCATAGGACTCAGGGTCAGGGCTCCAGGACCACTTTGGTGCTGTCTGCACCCCATTCCCTCCCTGTGGCGGGGTGACGTCTCACTGGTGCGGCGTCTCCTGCTGGTTGTCCAGGGAATTAGCTCTTTTCCAGCTCCGGAGCGCCCTCTGCTGACTGAGCTGTTGCCTGACACTGGTCCCCGTGTCCCTCCCGAACCCCGGTGCCCTTTGCCCAGGGGTTCTGCCCACCGCAGTGCCCCCTCACTCTGGGTGTCCCCTTCCAGGGGAACCTCAAACCCCTATCCCCACCTTGACTCAGTGGCTACTGCCAGTCATCATCTAGCCCCTGCTGACTGGGGCAGACCGCAGTCTGTAAACCACTCATCATCGGCAAGGGGGGTTAGACCTGCTGCCTCTGCCTTTATCGGGCTGCCCCTCTGCAGCCCCAGTACCTTTTTGTGGGCCCTTAGCTTGGCCTGCAGCCTGGGACTTTGCTGGAATGGAGCTCCCCAGCTCCCTCTGCCCTTCCCCAGTGCTGCTTCACCCTAGATAGAGTGTGTCTCTCTTCTGCTTCTGGCCCCAGCCCTCTTATAACGTCCACCTGGGCCCTGATTAAGCTGACCACAGCTGTGGCTGCTTTCCCAATCAGCCCAGCTTTCTCCAATGCAGCCCTCTCCAGGGCTGCTTTATCCCCTTCAGGCAGGAGTGGGGTGCCCATCCCCCTACATCCCCCGCCCCCAGAAACATCGGTGGCTCGCCACACCCCCAGGTCTCCTGAGGACCCCGCATGAGACAGGGACTCTGGGCCATCATACTCAGGCACAGCGCCTGAACCAGTGCCACTAGTTGTACTGCAGCCACGTCCAGTCACGGGGGAGGCGGGGACAGAGGCACCCGACCCAGCCTCCAGAGAACCAGTAGGGCAAGAAGACCCAGTCCCACGGGCCTCCTCCTCCTCCTCCTCACTGGACGAGGCCATGGCGGGCACCACCATTACCCTTTGGCGATGGATACCAGGGGACACCAGGACATTATTAGAAGAGTGTCCCTAAACCTGAATCTTCAGGCAGAGGAGGTTGGACCCGAAGGTGGACATCCTGCTAGGGTGCTGTGGCAGACTCCAGCCTCAATACCACCCACCACTATAGGGGTGGAGAGAAGCTATTTTTTGCCAAAGAAAGGGTACGAACACCTTTTCACCCACTCCCAACCAGGGACTCTGGTGGTCGATATGGCAAATCGTAAGGAGTTACAGGTGCAGCCAGGTCCCACCCCAAAGGCACGGAACACTAGCTGATTTTTTGACCGAAAGGTCTACTCGACGGGGGGGCTCCAGCTTCGAGTGGCCAACCAGCAAGTTGTACTCAGCTGCTTTCAATTCCTGGAGCTCATTAGCAAAATTCCAGGAGTTGTTCCTGGCAGACTCATGCAAGGAGTTTAGCGCGCTCCTCGAGGAGGGCAAAGTGGTCTTGAGAACCTCCCTCCAGGCTGTGTTAAACGTGGCAGACTCGGCAGCTTGGACTATGGCCACCACCGTTACAGTGAGGCTCAGAACATGACTGAAGGTGTCGGGGATACCACCTGAAGTCCAGAACACGATCCATGACCTCCTCTTTGACCGTGCAGGCCTGTTTGAACAAAATTAAGATTCTCGCCTGCACAACCTTAAGGACTCGAAGGTGACTTTAAAGCCCTTGGGGATCCACACCCCTGCACCCCAAAGAAAGCCATTTAAGCCTCAGCCCCCATGTCACTTCTACTGTCGGCCTCCAAGGCAAGACTCGTCCAGGCGACGCGGCAGGAATAACAGGAAGTGCCCTCCTCAGGCCAAGGCTGGGGTTCGGCCAAATAGCCCCCAGGCCCGAAGCCAAACTTTCAAAAATGCACAAAAGGACAGAGCATCAGTATCAAACTCGGATCCTTACCCTACTTTGTGAATCCATTCTCCCGCTTCTTCCATGCTTGGTCCAAGATCACGTCAGATCACTGGGTCCTGAGCATGGTACAGATGGGATATTCTATCCAATTCTGTTCCTTGCTGCCCTCCCACCCACTTTTTCCATTCCTCTTCAGGGACCCTTCTCACAAACAACTCTGCTTGCAGGATGTGCAATCGCTCCTTGCTCTATGGGCAATGGAGGAGGTTCCTCAGGAGTTCACGGGCAAGGGGTACTACTCCCGCTATTTCCTCATCCCCAAGGCCAAGGGTGGGCTCTGGACTATCCTGGATCTGTGAGACCTGAACACATTCATGAGGAAAGTGAAGTTTCACATGGTCTCTCTGGTCTCCTTCATTCTTTCCCTGGATCCAGGGAACTGGTATGACACCCTAGACTTGAAAGATGAGTACTTTCATATCTCCATTATCCATCCCACAGACGTTTTCTTTATTTTGTGGTCAGCGGCCAGCCACTACCAGTTCAGGGTGCTTCAGTTTGGGCTCTTGGCGGCCCCCCTGGTATTCATAAAGTGTATGGCTGTCATGGCAGCCTTCCTCTGCAAACTTCAGGTGCAGGTATTCCCGTACCTGGAGAAGTGGCTCATCAAGGCCGTGTCGCAAGCTCAGGCTGAAGAGCATGTGCCTCTGGATTGGGCCACCTTCCATAAGCTGGGCCTCATATTGAATGTGCCCAAATCCACACTAACCCCGACGCAGAGAATAGATTTCATACGAGCTCTCTTGGACGCCACACATGCCAGGACATTCCTGCCCAAGCTGCGCTTCCAAACACCTCACTGACATTATTGAAAACCTTCGCCGATTTCCGACAACCACGGCCAGAAATTGCATGAAACTGTTGGGGCATATGCCGGCCTGCACATACGTGGTCCAGGACATCAGATTACTTCTTTGCCCCCTCCAGGCGTGTTTGGCGACGGTACACAGATTTGGCAGGGACACATTGGACCGGATAGTTACCCTCCCCACTCGCATTCTCGAGTCTCTCCACTGGTGGCTGCAGCAGGAGTACCCTTTGCCAAACCCCAACCTACGCTATCGCTAGTCACGTATGCCTCGGCGCTCGGTTGGGGAGCGCACCTGGGCAATATTAGAACCCAAGTCCTATGGTCTCACACAGAACTATCGCTGCACATCAATGTAAGGGAGCTGAGGGCAGTTCGTCTGGCATGCCAAGCATTCCAGGCTCACCTTCAGGGCGCATGTGTGTCAGTGGTGCCGCGATGTTCTATATAATCAAACAAGGTATTGCTTGTTCCTCTCCCCTGAGCTAGGAAGCCCTCAAGCTGTAGGACTTTTGCATGGCTCACCCTGTACAGCTAGAGGCGTCGCAACTTCCGGGAGCACAAAACGAGCTAGCTGATCGCCTCAGCTACTCATTTCACAATCAAGAAAGATCCTTTAGGCCAGACATCACACACTCGATTTCCCAGAGGCTTAGGCTTTCCCCACATAGACCTCAACCTGGTCCTGTCCACGCTCATGGGGCTCCCTTTTGAGCCCATGGCGACCTGCCCTCTGTCCTGCCTTTCCTGGAAGGTGGCCTTTCTGGTGGCCATAACCTCGGCCAGAAGGGTATCCCAGCTCAGAGCGCTGACTTCTGAGCCATCCTATACGGCCTTAAATAAAGACAAGGTGCAGATACGACCTCACCCCACGTTTCTGCCAAAGGTAGTTTACCAGTTTCATATGAACCAGGACATATTTTTACCTGTGTTCTTCCCTAAGACACATGCCAGTAACAGAGAACACATGTTCCATTCCTTGGATGTCAGGCGTTCCCTAGCATTGTACATTAGCGACACAAAGCCATTTGGAAAATCACCACAGCTCTTTATTGCAATAACAGAAAGGATGAAGGGGCTTCCGATCTCGTACCAGTGCATTTCATCATGGATCACGTCCTGTATCAGGACTTGCTACGACCTGGCTAAAATTCCAGCCCCTTCGCTTACGGTGCACTCCACAAGAGCGCAGGCGTTGTCCGCAGCATTCCTGGCGCAGGTCCCTATCCAGGAAATATGCAAGGCAGCAACGTGGTCCTCTATCCACACCTTCACGTCAGACTACGCCATTACCCAAAAGGCAAAGGACGATGCAGCCTTTGGTAGGGCAGTCCTGCATTCCTCAACCAGGTGAACTCTGACCCCTCCCCCAGGGAAACTACTCGAGTCACCTATTGGAATGCACATGATCAATCACTTTAAGAACAAAAATGGTTAGCTACCTCTCGTAACTATTGCTCTGTGAGATGTGTTGCTCATGTCCATTCCAAATCCCACCTGTCTTCCCCCTGTCGGAATATTCCGGCAAGAAGGAACTGAGCAGGTGGCGGGTCGGCAGTGAGCGATGTACACTGTCATGAAGGCACCACACCAGGGGTCTCCACAGCCCACCTGACAGTTACCGCTAGGGGAAAAAACCTTCCAACAATCATGCACGCACTGTGTGAACACCTATTGGAATGGACATTAGCAACACATCTTGAAGAAGAACAGTTACGAGAGGTAGGTAACTCTTTTTTCGACAGCATCACTAGTGATCGGACGCATAGGAACCTCCCTGAATGTTTTTTCCCTTGGGTGTTTGCAGACGCTGGCATCTCAGAAGTGGCTCAGCTCCGACTGGTGAACGGCCCGAGTGGCTGCGCTGGGAGGGTAGAGGTGCTTCACAACCAGCTCTGGGGAACCGTGTGTGATGACAGCTGGGACTTACAGGATGCCGGCGTCGTGTGCAGGCAACTGGGCTGTGGGACAGCGTTATCAGCCCCAGGAGGGGCTCGATTTGGGCACGGATCTGACCGTATCTGGCTGGGTGACATCAACTGCACAGGGACAGAAGTTGTCCTCTCCGATTGCAGGGCTTGGCCTTGGGGAGAGAATAACTGTACCCACAGAGAAGATGCCGGTGTTGTGTGCTCAGGTAACCTTCATCTACCACCCTGCCTGTTGTAGGGATGAGGGTGGGAAACTCATTAGCGGGCCTTGTCCCCTCACAGCCAGAGCTGACCGCAGCATGGTGCTTGGGATCTGTGCTTCAGGGAGCAATATGGCGATTCCAGTAGGGAGCACTCTCCTCCCAGTCTGTGCTGACCATAATTCCCCTGTGCATTCTATGGGCCTGTGCTGCAGGGAGCGGTGTGAGGGCTCAGTAGGGGACGCTCAAGCTCTCTTCTTGATGTCAGTGCCAGCCACAGTGCCCTCGTGTGGTGCTAGGGGGCCTGTGCTTCAGGTAGAGGGATGGCAGTAGGGGGCGCTTTCTGTGGTTGTGCTGGCCCTAATGCCCCAGTGCAGTGCCATGGGCCCCTAGCATGTGGAAGCCTTGTCTTTGCCTGATGGGGGGCAGCTCCCTGACTCCCTTGGCCATAGGCCACACAAGCCGTGCCCTCTAGGCCTTGGAGAGTGGGGTGACCACTTTCCAGGTTGGCAATAGTCACACTGCACCTCTGCGCCCTCCGAGTGTCTCCCTGTACCACTCATTCCTGTCTCGCTGGGCATTCACAGCAGTCACACATCTGCTGCTATCAAAGGAACAGGGTCCCAAGGTGACTAGCTCCATCTCCCCTCTCAGCCCCAATCAGCACACAGCTCTAGATCCCTTCATAGTCACTCCAATGACAAGTGATTTCACAGAGTGTAGAGATTTGAGGGGTAGCAAGGAGAAGGGTTGGAAAGAAATGGTTCCATGGCCAATAAAATCATATCACACTGACTAGAGCCTTGACTCATTGAACGAGATACTTCTCTGTCTGGTAGAGCAACGCTCACGCCACAGTCCTTCCAGGGTTTTACTACAGGCTTGGCTGGGTCTCTTGTTCCTGAGACAAACGCTGTCAGTCGCCTCCTGGGTGAAAGGGAGCTCTTGTCCCCTCTCCTCTTTCTTTGTAGGTACAGACTATTGTCTCTTCCCAGAAGTGGTCTCTCTTTGGAGACTTGTGCTGAGGGTCCTTTGTCTTTGTAAATTATCAGAGTCCCACAGCTGTGCATTGTTCTATGTGCTGATTGGAAAAGCCGAAGGATTGCCCTGTCGCAGGTGACAAGCTTCACTACACTTCTGAAGCATCATATTCTACATTTTACATCTCTCTTCAGCTATGTCCCATACAAACATCTTGCCCCCATTAGGGCGACCTGTGGGCTGCCGGCTCTTGGTAGAGACCTCACGTACCACCTCTGGTGAGCTACTGTGCATATATCTCACCCTTTGGATCTTCGTATAAGTCTAGGCATCCCTGTGCCCTCTGCCAGTTGGCGTCCACTTATCTCTGGGCCAGACTCCTCTGCGGCACAATGGGGACCTGGGTAACTGCAGCTTCCACTGACTGGATTTGGTGTCAATGGAGCCTGCAGCTGCTCACTCAAGCTAAAAATCCAGGGCCAATTTCTCAAGAGTCCGGTTCCTAAGCACTGTGTTCCAGAGGATTTGCATTTCAGGGAATTAATCTTGAAGTTGTAACTTCCCCAAGACCTAGGCACAGGAGATGCAATTCTTCCTCACTTCCTGTACTACACAGCTTACATATTTCACTGTCCTGCCCTGACCTACCCCAGAAGTGGCTGAATGTCGTTGGGGCCATCTTCTTCTTTTGTGTATGTCACAAGTCAATATCTATGTAACCATTTTGCCAGTAGTGTCGGAAGCGACCAGGGCCGGGTTCAATATCTAGGGGTTCCTTTCCAGCAATATAACACAGATCCGGCTTGAGCACCCACCCAGTAACCTGGCGGAAGTACACACGACCCCTTGGGTGCTTCTACCATGCAAGGCTTGCCCTCTTGCAAGCACAGAGTCTCAGTGTAGAAAAGAAACTTTTTAATAAGAGGAGGGAAGACCCGCATAATTATCTTGGAAAAACGCAAGAAACAGGATTTATAAACATGAAACTATGAGCAAAACAGTGGCCCCAGAATACGTTGGGCAGTATCTTTTGTCTCAGGTTCTCGAGTACAGCAACAAAAAATTCCTTTAAGGTCCACCTCCCTTCTCTCTCCACCGCACACCACTCACACTAGTTGTCTTTGGTTAGCGAAGACCCAGAATTCAGAAGTGCACCTGTGTGAGTTCACTTCCCACCTTTGGGGCGGTGAGGAAAGCTTGTAGCTGATCTGCTCTCTGAGTGCTTGCTCTGGTGGCAGCTACCCCACAGTCCACTCATCTCTCCGCTCGCCTTCACCTTCTGCTGCCCCCGGCCTCTCTACTGTGACCTCTGCAGGTTGCTCTGTTGAAGCTCCACCCAGTTCTTAGTGACTGTCAGCTCTTAGTGGGGAAACCTCAGTGCTGAAGCTGGCTGGGCAAAAACACTGTCTCACAGCAGGAGATTTCAGGTCTAGTGATCACTGAAACCAAAATTCTCCTAATGGAGTCTTAATTAACCCCATTCATCTGAGACTGGCACTGGGCTGGCAGCACTAGACACGAGTGCAGCAATGGCTGCCACAAAACGAGGTTGCCAAATCAGTCGTGGCAAGTCTGGAGGAACCGCAGGGGCAGGTGTTTGCTTCAGGAGGGGGCCGATCTGCTTGTAGGAAGTGTGCATTGCCTCTGCCCTGGTCGGAACCATTGTCAGCCTGGTGCGCAGCAGGTTCCTGCCAGGCGTCCCTGCGCTCCAGGCAGTTCTAAGGGGGATGGACTCTGGGTGACGTTTTCAGGAGTGATGGAGCCAGCACATGTAAATTCGATGCTGATGTCAGGCTAAGGCAACAACTAATGACACGGGTGACTGTGTTCAGCTCCCAGTGACCAAGATGCTTATGTCAGCATCTGCCCCACAGCACTGCACAGTATCACACTGGAGCGAATACCAGCACCAGGAGTCAGGGTGTAAATCTGCTCCCGAGGAGGTTCCTGCCAGCAGTGCAGGGGGTGATCTTTTTAAGTGCTTGAATGGGAGCAGTAGGTCAGACTGCCGTCCAGTCTGCCTAAGTAGGTGACAGCCTAACTAGGTGAGAGCTGGCTGGGAGGGGAGTGGACAAACTTCAACATTGCCCAAGTGATTAGTCTGGTCAGTGGTGGGGAGCCCTCGACAGGCAGTTGCTATGTGCAGAGATCAGTCAGATTCGTCTGCAGGAGGCGCTATGTTCCCCAGTGACACAAGAGATCGGATGCACAGGAACCTCCCTGAGTGTTTATTCCCTTGGGGTGTTTGCAGACGCTGGCATCTCAGAAGTGGCTCAACTCCGACTGGTGAACAGCAGGAATCACTGCGCTGGGAGGGTCGAGGTGTTTCACAACCAGCAGTGGGGAACCGTGTGTGATGACAGCTGGGACTTAGAGGATGCCGGAGTCGTGTGCAGGCAGCTGGGCTGTGGGACAGCATTATCAGCCCCAGGAGGGGCTCGATTTGGGCAAGGGTCAGACCGTATCTGGCTGGATAACGTCAACTGCACAGGGACAGAAGTTGCCCTTTCTGACTGCAGGGCTCGCCCTTGGGGAGTGAATAACTGTACCCACGGAGAAGATGTCGGTGTTGTGTGCTCAGGTAACTTGCATCCATCAAATCACTGTGGGTGGTATAGGGATCGGGCTGGGAAGCTTTCAGCAAAGACCCAGCTCTCCTGTCTGAGTCTGCGTTGACCCCAGTGCCAGAGCATGGTGCTAAGGGTCTGTACTGCAGGTAGGCGGGTGTCAGTTGGGCATGTTTTCCGTTTGCAGTTGTGCTGGCCCTAATGCCCCAGTGCAGTGCCATGGGCCCCTAGCATGAGGAAGCCTTGTCTGTGCCCGCTGGGGGCAGCTCCCCGACTCCCTCGGCCACAAACCACACAAGCTGTTCCCGCTAGGCCTTGTGGACGTGGGTGACCGCTGTCAAGGTTGGTAATATGCATGCTTCACTCCTCGGCCCTCCGAGTGTCCTCCTGCAGCACCCAGTCCCTGTCTCGCTAGGCATTCACAGCAGTCACATGTCTGCTGCTCCCAAAGGACCACGGTCCCAAGGTGACCAGCTCCACCTCCCCTCTCTGCTCCAATCAACACAAAGCTCTAGATTCCTTCATAGTCACACCAAGCACAAGTGATTTCACAGAGTGTAGAGATTCGAGGGTAGCAAGGAGAAGGCTTGGAAAGAAATGGCTCCATGGCTAATAAAATCATACCACGCTGACTAGCGCCTAGACTCATTGAACGAGATACTTTTCTGTCTGGTTGAGCAACGCTAACTGCACAGTCCTTCCATGGTTTTACTCCAGTCTTGGTTGTGATCTCCTGTTCCTGACACAAATACTGTGAGCTGTCTCTTGTGTGAAAGGGAGCTCTTGTCCCCTCTCCTCTTTCTTTGTAGGTGCAGACCATTGTCTCTTCCCAGAAGTGGTCTCTTTTTGGAGACTTGTGCTGAGGGACCTTTGTCTTTGTAAATTCTCAGGCCCCCACTGGTCCCAGACAGAGAATATAGCCTGTGTCCACGGCTGTGTTATCTCCGGCTGTGCTTTTTTCTATGTGCTGATTGGCTCAGCCGAAGGGATTGCCATGGCGCAGGTGACAAGTTTCACTTCAACACTTCTGCAGCATCATATTCTATATTTTACATCTCTCTTCAACTATGTCCCATAGAAACGTCTTGCTCCTATTAGATGGACCAGCAGGCTGCTGGCTTTTGGTAGAGACCTCACATGCCACCTTTGGTGAGCTATTGTGCATATATCTCACCCAGGGGATCCCTGTATAACTCTGGGCATCCCTGTGCCCTCTGCCAGTTGGCGTTGTGAAGCAAGGAGATTCTTTCCCCCAAGAATCAGGCAGAACAGACAATACTGAAGAGGTTTATTCATGGCACTAGGAAGACTGATAAAGAGTTTCAAAAGTATGATGTTATAGTGACCAGTTATATACATTTTCTTATTAATCCATTTGCATTTATTATGCAGTTACAGTGACAAACATTTTTTCAGAGAGAGAGAGAGAGAGGGAGGGAGAGAACACTTAACATAATGAGTTGAGTGTTTACAGATATTCCGAGAGCTGTGGAGGGTTTGTACTGTTCTTCCTTACTGAGAGGCCGAGTGACTGGGCAGACATCTGACCATTTAAGTTATCAAGTGTTTACAGCTGCCTTTGACCCTGGGCCTGCTTGTTAGTTACGTGGGTTTCTGCCTCAGCTGCTAACTGAATTTTTAACTCCTTGCCTAAAAGNTCTTATGTTCTTATGAAGTAAAGAGGCCACTATCAATTGAGTGGAAACGCTTGCAATGTGGGCAAGGCTGAAGGAAGAAAGGGTATGGGAAGGGGGGAAACCCAGGCATACATCTAGCAAGTCTTCTCTTGCAATGTTAAATAGGTCACGAGCCAGCATATTACAAGCACGGCCTTTAGCTTGTGACTTGGCCAGGTTGACTGTAGCGTTTGAAGTCTTTTTAATGATTTTGTAAAAATCCTTTATTGCTACATCAGTTGCAATAAGAGCATAGGATAAACCTGTGTTAGTATGTCTAAGGGCTTGGGTGGTTTGGCTTTTGACCCAAGAATTGTATGACCTCTCCGAATTTAGGTTAAGCGTATTTAGTATAGAATTGGTGCTTCCAAAAAATCCTCCAATATTACCTAAGATACTACGTTTCTGTCTTTTGGCTGTGTGGGTCCGAATAACATATTGGTGCATTAGAAACTGTAGCTGGTCCCAACTGTTAGGTTAATAAAAAGTACCCAACCCTCCCACAAACATTCACACCGATACTCTCCCAACCCATTAGCGGCCTTATAAACGTTGTGAATTTTGACCGATCCATCCGAGGCCCTGGAAATAGAGTGGTTTGTTTGTTCTAGAGGTGTATTTCTAAATTGACATTCTGTCCTTCAGTTTTCAACATTCTGTGACCCAGGTGTTGGTTTTGTCAGTTTTGCAGGCATTTTTAATCCATGTCCATTTTTCCTCTTTCGGACATTGCTCTTGTATCTCAGGTAGAGAAATTTGCTTTAAATTAAGAATTTGGGTGGATTCTACTCAGAAATTGTCCTGGGGCATTGTGGCAAGCCCTTTAGCCGCCTTGTTTGTGGCTGTATTTGCAAGGGAAAGAGGGGTCATTGTTTCTGGTATGTGCCTTGATTTTGACTACAGCCACTTTGGATGGTTTTTGGATTGCTTCCAATAAATTTGTAATATACCCCCCACTTTTAAGAGGAGTACTGAATGAAGTGAGGTACCCCCTGTTAGTCCAGGAATTTAAATAATTATGAACCACCTAGGAACGGGAAACCAGTATGCCTCGCTGAAGTAAAGAGTGAATAATGTTACCTTCTGCATCCACGGCCTCAGGTTTGAGAGGATATTGGTTGGTAGGTGGAGGGAGTTGCCCGGTAAGCTGGATGGGTGGGCAGAGATGAGCAGGCACCAATCCGCAAGACAGATTATTTTCTGCCCAAACAGAGGGGAACCTGGAACATAATTCTTGAAAAGGGTTAGAGGTGTCCCAAGTGAGAGCCACAGACTTTGCAGTTGCAACAGAAGAGAGGAATTTATTATTACGAAGAGGAATGGTATGAGTACGTATACGTTTATTAGTATATCAGTTGGGGCCGGTTGCCCAGGGCTACTAGGTTTGGGCTTCCAACTGCCCAGTGTCTGGCCCCCTCTCATACAAAACACTGTAAGATAGGGGGGCAGCGGGGGTGGGACCAAGACCAGATTGAAAGGACAGTGAAGTACTGCGGGGATTTAACTCTCCATTATTTTGTCCCTGACTAGCCTTTTGGGCCTTGTTCCTACAGTTTTTTGGGGTATGCCCGAGACACCCACAATTAAAACTGGTTTCAGTGGTAGCCGTGTTAGTCTGTATCAGAAAAAAAAAATGAGGAAAGGACTCCTCGTTTGTTTTTCACAATTATAACAGGTTACATTACCTTTTGCTGTTACCACAGAAATGCAAGTAGACTTGCTTTTTATATTTTTAGCTTGCTTGGCTTCGCATTCAGAGACCCACATACAGATGGATTCATAATTAGAGCCTGGGTTCTCCCCCAAGTTAAGGGCTGATTGCAGGTGGGAGTGAAAACTTTTCTTCAACATTTTTAGAAATGCCTGATTAAGTTTTTTTGGATCGGCAATGCCTGCATTACTTGAATACGTCTCCCATTTCCGCTCATAGCAGCAGGCGCGTCCTTGCCTTAAACGCATCCCACTATTAGTCCCCAATTACTGGCTCCGTTCCCCAAGGCATTTTCGACGGCTTTCTTAAAATTAGTGCAGGCACGAATTATATTATTTTTTTATTTAAATTTGATGGTGGCCCAAGTACCATTTCGGTGTTCTTCTGAGGGGATTTTGACCCATGAAAGCTCGGGACATTTAGCTTTAGTTAGGATATGAAGATCCCTGGGATGCAATGCATAGGTGGTAATCATTTGACTTATTTTTTTTTAAATGCTAAATGTGGGTCTTTGGGCTTCAGATTTTTCAATAAGCTCTTTATTTTCTTCGTGCTGAGAGGAGTGTATAAGTATTATGAGCCATTTTGTTATTTGCTGGCCCTGACCACCGCGTTACTTGGAGTTGGGCCAGGGGAGCCATTGCACTTAATTCTGGGTTAAAAGGAGGGGGAGGAGGTCAATTACCCCGATTTCCCCCCGTGTGTGCCAGGTTTCAATCCTGGATTTGTTTTTTTAAGGTGTTTCCAATTGATCTCCTTTTAGTCTTTATTAGTATTACTGCCTGAACCAGAGTCAGTAAAATTTCCCTTCTGTTGTATGCTAGCAGCAATACGGCATGCAGAGGAGCTGCTTTTTATGATTTTTGCTTTTAGAGTATTGTTTTTTGCTTGAAGCTTACTTAATTTGTGGTTTTAATTTGTTTTTTGGTTCAGCTTTGATGTAAGAGTTTTTTGGAGCGTTTTTAATTTCCGTAACTTTTTTTTTATATTTCCAGTACAGTATTACGATTTCTTTTTAAAATTTTTTTCTTTGACCAGACCACCACAATACGCTATCCTTCACGCTTATACCCTCATTTCATTTATTTTTTGCCATAGTCTTTGAATCTTTTTATGTTTTTTTAAAAATAAAATGAACAATTCTTCCTCCCGCATAGGGTATTATTGATGCAGCCTGGGGCAAGTCGTACGATATTGTTTCCCAGCTTTCTGAAGTCCACTGGTTTCAAGGGAACCAACCGAGCACACCCTTGTTCTCAGCACTACTGAAGCATGCTCTGATGCTCAGTACTTGGTGTTGCAGCTTTCGCCTACAGCAGTCCCTGCAACCCGAAAACCCTGGCCACAAACACAATCCTGTTCAGTCCTCTTGTTTGTGCATCCTATATGTGATTCATATTTAAAAAAAAAGGGGGTGCAAAGGGGTGCCTTGGGGAGTCCCAAACCAAGGTGTGCACTAGAAGTGGTAAGTAAAACGGTACTCACCTCTATTCCTGGTTGTGAGACTCTCTCCGAGGATTCCTAATCACACCCTGCTCTCTGCTCCAAACTGTGAATCAAGGAGATTCTTTCTCCCAAGAATCAGGCAGCACAGACAATACTGACGAGGTTTATTCATGGCACTGGGAAGACTGTTAAACAGCTTCAGAAGTATGATGTTACAGTGACCAGTTATATACATTTTCTTATTAATCCATTTGCATTTATTGTGTACTTACAGAGACAAACATTGTTTCAGCGAGAGAGAGGGAGGGAAAGAACACTTAACATGATAATGGCAGGAACAGAACATAGGCATAGAAACCATGCTGATTACATCACTTATTTATGACTACCCTGAAAGCGAAGGGATGGGGTGGTAGGGTCAATAGCAGATATGCCATGGCACCGGGCCCAGGGTCCAAAAGGGCCCATGACGGCCACCCTTCTCTGTGTAGGGGGGAGAAGTGGAGCAGCGATGGCATGCTCGGGGAGGGGGCATAGCAGAGGTGAGCTGGGGTGGGGAGCTCTGCGGCAGCTCCCCCCCTCCGCCCTGAAGCATGCCCCCCCATAGCAGCTCCCCACCACCTCAGCCCAGGGAGCCGTGCGGCAGCTACCCCCCACAGCTCACCTCAGCTACGCCCCCTCCCCGAGCACGACATTGCTGCTCCACTTCTCCCACCTCCCAGGCTTGCGGCGCCAATCAGCTGTATGGCACTGCAAGCCTGGGAGGGGAGGAGAATTAGAGTGGGGGCGGCATGCTTGGGGAGGAGACGGAGCAGAGGTGAGCTGGCGTGGGGAGCTGCCACACGGCTCCCTGGGCCGGGGGGGTGGGGAGCTGCCATGAGGGGAAAATTGGGGGCACCGCTTTTTGGCACCCCCAAATTTTGGTGCCCACAGCAACCGCCTAGTTCACCTTAATGGTAGCACCAGCCCTGTGTTTAGGGCCCTCAGAAGGGGGCTCACACTACCAGATATACATTCCTATCCCAACCTCTCTCAATTCACTGGGTTTTGGAACCCATGTCCCTTGCCTAGCGAGTGCAAATCAGTTGAGGGTGAATCCCTCCATCATAAACCCCAAGTACAGTTCTACTGTCCTTGATTCACATAACCTGAATAACAACACTTCATTACTCCTACCCCAATAACAAAGAGACCGGGGATCCCACAGCAGCCAAAGTGACCATTTGGGCAAGCAGTCCATCATGCTAAGCAAGGGTGGGTGTGCGCTGAAGTCCTCACCACCAGATGTCAGGGTAGAGCCCATTCTGACTCTGTTTACACCTGAGCCCCCTGATTAGTGAGTTCAGTTCAGTTGTGGATGACCCCATCAGTCAGGGCAGGCTAAGCACATTGCTGCTGCCCTTTACTCAGACAATCAGGACAACAACATTTCATACCCCTGCATTCAGGTACTACAGTGATTGTAACCCAGGATCTGCCAACACAGCTCTGTCTGCTGGATACCTAGGCAGAGTGGCTGTGTTTTGCAAATACCAACTGCTCCTGAACCTTTCCCCCTCCCCAGCTCATTACTCGCTATCAGGGGAGAGCTCATTCCCACCTTGCTTACCTCTAGCTTGTTCAGCCATCTGAATGTGCATCCTCAAGGTCCAGTCTTCTAACGGGGCTCTCCTCCACCACGTGTGATTGTCTGTATTGCTGCCCCACAGGCACACTGAGAAGATCAGGCTAAGCCATGTTTCTGCATTGCAGCAATTCCTCTGGCCAGTCCAGTCAGGGGCCCATTAAGCCTAACCCAGGATCTGCATCCCAGGTTGTAAATGGGCAGATACAAGTTAGGGCTTCTGATAAATCCATCAGCATGCCCGTCTCTCTATCCAGGAGTTGCTGCCCCTGTGTGAGGACACAGCTGTCAGCCCAGCTCTGCCATTATTCATCTGAGACTGGTACTGGGCTGGCAGCACTAGACAAGAGTGGAGCAATGGCTGCCACAAAGCAATGTTGCCAAGTCAGTCGTGGCAAGTCAGCAGGAACCGCAGGGGCAGGTGTTTGCTTCAGGAGGGGGCCGATCTGCTTGTAGGAAGTGTGCATTGCCTCTGCCCTGGTCGGAACCATTGTCAGCCTGGTGCGCAGCAGGTTCCTGCCAGGCGTCCCTGCGCTCCAGGCAGTTCTAAGGGGGATGGACTCTGGGTGACGTTTTCAGGGAGCTATGGAGCCAGCACATGTAAATTCGATGCTGATGTCAGGCTAAGGCAACCACCAATGACACGGGTGACTCTGCTCAGCTCCCAGTTATCAAGATGCTTATCCCAGCGTCTGCCCCACGGTACTGCACAGTATCACACTGGAGCGAATACCAGCGCCAGGAGTGAGGGTGTAAATCTGCTCCCCAGGAGGTTCCTGCCAGCAGTGTGGGGGGTGATCTTTATAAGTGCTCTAATGGGAGCAGTAGGTCAGAGTGCTGTCCAGTCTGCCTAACTAGGTGAAAGCCTAAGTAGGTGACAGCTGGCTGGGAGGGGAGTGGACAAACTTCAACATTGCCCAAGTGATTAGCCTGGTCAGTGGTGAGGAGCCCTCGACAGGCAGTGGCTGTGTGCAGAGACTGGTCAGATCCATCGGCGGGAGACGCTACGTTCCCCAGAGACAAGAGAGATCAGATGCACAGGAACCTCACTGAGAGTTTATTCCCTTGGTTGTTTGCAGACGCTGGCAGCTCAGAAGTGGCTCAGATCCGACTGGTGAACAGCAGGAGTCGCTGCGCTGGGAGGGTCGAGGTGCTTCACAACCAGCAGTGGGGAACCGTGTGTGATGACAACTGGGATTTACAGGATGCTGGAGTCGTTTGCAGGCAGCTTGGCTGTGGGACGGCGTTATCAGCCCCAGGAGGGGCTCGATTTGGGCGAGGATCTGACCGTATCTGGCTGGATGACGTCAACTGCACCGGGACAGAAGCTGCCCTCTCTGATTGCAGGGCTCAGCCTTGGGGAGACAATCACTGTAATCACAGAGAAGATGCCGGTGTTGTGTGCTCAGGTAACTTGCATCCATCACGTCACTGTGGGTGGTGCAGGGATGGGGCTGGGAAGCTTTCAGGAGAGACCCAGCTCTCCTGTCTGAGTCAGCGCTGATCCCAGTGCCCCAGCATGGTGCTATGGGCCAGTACTGTAAGGAGTCATTTTGGAAAGTAAGTGTCTTTCTTTCCATGGTATCAGTGCTGACCCCATTTCCCCTCACAGTTCTACATGCCTGTGCTCCAGAGAACAGGATGGGGGATCAGGAGGGAGTGCTGTCCCATCAAAGTCAGTGCTGGGCCAGTGACCCAGCACACCACTTAGGGTCTGTGCTGCAGGGAGCAGTATTTGTTAGTCTGTGAGAGACCCTCCTGGCTACAGCACAATGGGGTGTTGGGTAACCTTAGATCCCATTTGTGTGATTTGGGGATGAATTGATCCTGCAGCCACTCAAGGATCGCTTTATGATGTTTGGAGTTTCTATCTATGTCACTCTGGGTGATTTACATCTCAGCTAATTACCCATAAAGTGGTAATATGCCCCACTGTTCTTCCTCACTTCCTCTCCTACACAGCTTATGAGTTTCTGTGCCCTGCCTCTCATCTACCCTGTTCCATGCTACAGGTGGCTGCATGGTTGTGGTGGGGAGGAGGGCTGTGAAGTTATTAAAAAGTTAATCGTGATTAATGGTGAGATAAAAAATTAATCATAATTAATCACATAATTTATTACACCTTTACACAATAATAGAGTACCATTTATTTCATTTTTGAGATGTTTTCTACATTTTCAAATATATTTATTTCAATTAGAACACAGAATTCAAACTGTACAGTGCTCACTATATATTTATTTTTGATTACACATATTTGCACTGTAAACAAGAAACAAAACAAATATTTTCAGTTCACTTCATACAAGTACTGTAGTGCAATCTCTTTATCAGGAAAGTTTTGTTTACAAATGTAGAATTATTTACAAATAATAACTACAATCAAAGATAAAACAATGTAAAATTTTAGATCCTACAAGTCCACTCAGTCCTACAGCTTGTTCATCCAGTCTCTCAGACAGACACGTTTATAAACAAGATGCAAGTAGCATTATCTCCTGCAAAGGTAAACAATGTTACCTGAACGTGAGAACAGGCATTCGCATGGCACTGTTTTAGCTGATGTAGCAAAATATTTATGTGCCAGATGTGATAAAAATTCATATGTCCCTTCAGGCTTCGACTACCATTCCAGGGAACATGCGTCCATGCTGATGATGGCTTCTGCCCAATAACAATCCAAAGCAGTGCAGACCTACAAATGTTCATTTTCATCATCTGAGTCGAATGCCACCAGCGGAAGGTTGATTTTCTTTTTTGGTGGTTCAGGTTCTGTAGTTTCCACATTGGAGTGTTGTTCTTTTAAGACTTCTGAAAGCATGCTCCACACCTCATCCCTCTCTGATTTTGAAAGGCACTTCAGATTCTTAAACCTTGGGTCGAGTGCTGTAGCTAGCTTTAGAAATCTCACATTGGTACTATAATGTTCCCCTCTGGTGTTATCTGGACCGCTTATCTGGTAGGTCACTCCAATCCTTGACTCTGGGAGCCAGCCTTACCCTGCTCTGCTGTGAGAACCCCCACTCCTGGGCTGTTCACACACAGCCTCTGACATGTAAGCTGCTCCTTGTATCGTGCAACTGAATGACACTAGCCAATATCGCCAGTCCCAGACAGAGCCCTAGAAACCTCGGTCTTGCAGTGTCCAGTTATCCCCACTGGATGCTGCAAGCTTATGTAAGTTCGCCAATTTAACAAAGAAATTGGTATGCATCAGGCTTGTTATCACAAGGGGAGTCTCTGACACTCTTTAAACCAAACACACTGCTTCAGGTAGGACAAACAAACTGAGTTATTAACTATGAAGATAGATTTTAAGTGGTTATAAGTCAAAGCATAGCAAGTCGGATTTTGTCAAATGAAATAAAAGCAAAACAGATTCTAAGCTTATCTTAATACTTTTAATGCCCTTTGAAACTTAGATGCTTCTTACCACCAGCTAGCTGGTTGCTCTTCAGCCAGGCTCTGCCCTTTAATCAGTGCTTCAACCCCTTGGTGTGGTGTCTGTCGATGTAGGTGGAAGAAAGAGGGAGAGCATTGCAAACATTTCTCCATTTCTCTTCATGTTTTTTCTTCTCTCTTGGCTTTGCTCCACCCTCTTCATGGTCAGGTGAGCATTACTTCACTGCAGTCCCAAACTGACCAAGGGAAGGGGAGTCCAACAAATCCTTTTGTTGCTGCCTAGGCCAGCGTTCTTTGTTCCTGTGAGGGTAGGCTGGATTTGTCCCATACATGCCTTGATGAGGTGTGAACTGCCCTTCTGCTCTTAGAAAGTTTTTGCCTGGGCTTATTATAAAGCATGAGGATACATTTTCAGCCTCATAACTTTATACGTAAAATTATAACCTGTAACATTGCTATAACATTACTGCAACAACAATTACTATAACATCACTATAACAACAAAGCTCAGTGTATTATGAGCCTTCCGAAGACAGCCGACATGAGAAACTTTGTATTGGATACCACACAATAATTTTATAAGAATTAACATGGGGGTGCTGAGTGATTCCCGGAGGTACAGAGAGTCACAGGTACCTTCTTTGTGTTTTGTGAAATTTGCAGTGAAAGTGTTCTTAAAATGGGAAAAACAACTGAGGAGAGTTGGCAGTTTTTCAAAGGGACACTATTAAGGGCCCAAAAGCAAGCTATTCCGCTGGTTAGGAAAGATAGAAAATGTGGCAAAAGATCACCTTGGCTTAACCACGAGATCTTGCACGATCTAAAAAATAAAAAGGAGTCATATAAAAAATGGAAACTAGGACAGATTACAAAGGATGAATATAGGCAAACGACACAGGAATGCAGGGGCAAGATTAGAAAGGCAAAGGCACAAAATGAGCTCAAACTAGCTACGGGAATAAAAGGAAACAAGAAGACTTTTTATCAATACATTAGAAGCAAGAGGAAGACCAAAGACAGGGTAGGCCCACTGCTTAGTGAAGAGGGAGAAACAGTAACAGGAAACTTGGAAATGCAGAGATGCTTAATGACTTCTTTGTTTCGGTCTTCACCGAGAAGTCTGAAGGAATGCCTAACATAGTGAATGCTAATGGGAAGGGGGTAGGTTTAGTGGATAAAATAAAAAAAGAACAAGTTAAAAATCACTTAGAAAACTTAGATGCCTGCAAGTCACCCGGGCCTGATGAAATGCATCCTAGAATACTCAAGGAGCTAATAGAGGAGGTATCTGAGCCTCTAGCTATTATCTTTGGAAAGTCATGGGAGACGGGAGAAATTCCAGAAGACTGGAAAAGGGCAAATATAGTGCCCATCTATAAAAAGGGAAATAAAAACAACCCAGGTAACTACAGACCAGTTAGTTTAACTTCTGTGCCAGGGAAGATAATGGAGCAAGTAATTAAGGAAATCATCTGCAAACACTTGGAAGGTGGTAAGGTGATAGGGAACAGCCAGCATGGATTTGTGAAGAACAAATCATGTCAAACCAATCTGATAGCTTTCTTTGATAGGATAACGAGCCTTGTGGATAAGGGTGAAGCGGTGGATGTGGTATACCTAGACTTTAGTAAGGCATTTGATACGGTCTCGCATGATATTCTTATCGATAAACTAGGCAAATACAAATTAGATGGGGCTACTATAAGGTGGGTGCATAACTGGCTGGATAACCGTACTCAGAGAGTTGTTATTAATGGTTCCCAATCCTGCTGGAAAGGCGTAACGAGTGGGGTTCCGCAGGGGTCTGTTTTGGGACCGGCTCTGTTCAATATCTTCATCAACGACTTAGATATTGGCATAGAAAGTACGCTTATTAAGTTTGCGGATGATACCAAACTGGGAGGGATTGCAACTACTTTGGAGGACAGGGTCATAATTCAAAATGATCTGGACAAATTGGAGAAATGGGCTGAGGTAAACAGGATGAAGTTTAACAAAGACAAATGCAAAGTGCTCCACTTAGGAAGGAAAAATCAATTTCACACATACAGAATGGGAAAAGACTGTCTAGGAAGGAGTACGGCAGAAAGGGATCTAGGGGTTATAGTGGACCACAAGCTAAATATGAGTCAACAGTGTGATGCTGTTGCAAAAAAAGCAAACATTATTCTGGGATGCATTAACAGGTGTGTTGTGAGCAAGACACGAGAAGTCATTCTTCCGCTCTACTCTGCTCTGGTTAGGCCTCAGCTGGAGTATTGTGTCCAGTTCTGGGCGCCGCATTTTAAAAAAGATGTGGAGAAATTGGAAAGGGTCCAAAGAAGAGCAACAAGAATGATTAAAGGTCTTGAGAACATGACCTATGAAGGAAGGCTGAAAGAACTGGGTTTGTTTAGTTTGGAAAAGAGAAGACTGAGAGGGGACATGATAGCAGTTTTCAGGTATCTAAAAGGGTGTCATAAGGAGGAGGGAGAGAACTTGTTCACCTTAGCCTCTAAGGATAGAACCAGAAACAATGGGTTTAAACTGCAGCAAGGGAGGTCTAGGTTGGACATTAGGAAAAAGTTCCTAACTGTCAGGGTGGTTAAACACTGGAACAAATTGCCTAGGGAGGTTGTGGAATCTCCGTCTCTGGAGATATTTAAGAGTAGGTTAGATAAATGTCTATCAGGGATGGTCTAGACAGTATTTGGTCCTGCCATGCGGGCAGGGGACTGGACTCGATGACCTCTCGAGGTCCCTTCCAGTCCTATAATCTATGAATCTATGTACAACATGTGCTGAGTCATCATCCAAGTTTACTGTAACATGAAAGATATGGCAGAATGCAGGTAAAATACATAGCAGGAGAGACGCAATTCTCCCCCAAGGATTTCAGTCACAAATTAAATTAACACATTGCTTTTTTAATGAGCATCATCAGCATGGTAGTATGTCATCTGGAATGGTGGCCAAAGTAGGTAGGGACATGTGAATGTTTAGCATATCTGGCATATAAATGCCTTGCAGTGCCACCTACAAAAGTGCCATTCGAACGCCTCTTTTCACTTTTGGGTGACATTGTAAATAAGAAGCAGGCAGCGTTATCACCCGTAAATGTAAAGAAACTTGTTTGTCTGAGCGATTGGTTGAATGAGAAGTAAGACCGAGATGATGTGTAGGCTCTAAGTTTTCCATTATTGGTTTTTTTGAGTGCAGTTATGTAACAAAAACTAATAATCTACATTTGTAAATTACACTTTCACAATAAAGAGATTGCACTACTGTACTTGTATGAAGTGAATTGCAAAATACTATTTCTTTTACCATTTTTACAGTGCAAATATTTGTAATCCAAAATATAGTAAAAACTGTTTTTTTCAGCACTTCACCAACCGGAAAGCTCTATAAATTGGCATTTCTGATCTTCATTGAAATTCAGGTTTATTATCCTGTTGGCATGGGGCTGTCAGGGAGCTGGTGAACAGAGGGAGGTTTGCAGTGCAGGCTCTGGGAGGGACTTTGGGTGTGGGAGGGGTCTTGGTACGTGGGAGCAGGTGCAGGGTGTTGGATGCAGGGGCCTCTCACCTTGGATGGCTCCCCGTAAGCGGTGACCTGTCCTGGGCTCTGTCTACTCCTAAGCGGAGACACGTCAGGTGGCTCTGTATTCTTCCCACCCCCTGTGCCATCTGCACAGCTCCCATTGGCTGGGAACCACGGACACTGGGAGCTGCGGGCGGAGGGAGTGCACCAACCCGCCGTGCCTCTGCCTAGGATCAGCCGGGAAGAGATGCTGCTTCCGCGGAACTGCCTAAGGTGGCCCTAGATCCTGCACCCGATACCATGCCCCAACTCCCTGCTCTGGACCCCCTCCTGCACCCAAAATCCCTCCCAGAGCCCGTGCCCCAACCCCCAGCCCCGCACTCCCTCCCGCACCCAACCCCCCTCCCTCTTAGTTAACCAGCATTTTTCATTTACCAGCACCCACCATTCCCCCAACATGCTGGATAAAACAACTTTAACTGCAATAATGTAAAGTGAGAACAGTACACATTGTATTCTGTGTCATAACTAAAATCAATATATTTGAAAATTATAGAAAAACATCCAAAATATTTAATAAATTTCAGTTGATACTCTATTGTTTAACAGTGCGATTTAAACTGCGATTATTCGTGATTAATTTTTTTAATCATTATTACTTTTTTGAGTTAACTGTCATTAATTGACAGGGAGTGAACCCCTAACAGGATGTTGCAGAGGCTGTTCAGACCTGTCATGGGAGGCGCTATGTCCTTCTTTGAGTCATTGCTCATGTGCATTTCAATAGGTGTGTGCGCACCACGTGCATGTTTGTCATAAGGTTTTTCCCTAGCGGTACCCATCGGGTCGGTTGTGGAGACCCCTGGAGTGGCGCCTTCATGAGGTGTATATAGGTCCCTGCCGACCCGCTGCCTGCTCAGTTCCTTCTTACTGCCAGTGATGGTCTTTGGAGCAGCTCAATCTCTTGCACTCGCAAGTGCCTTCGTAGTGGTTTCCTTTTCTTAGTTGTAGATAGCTAATAGTTAGTTATATAGTAATTTCTAGTAGGTTGGGCTTACTTTGAGGGGCTTTCCCCCCACCCCAGTTTCCCCAGGCACCTGGGCATGCCTCGGTCACAGGAGTTTAAGGCGTACGAGAAGTGTGCGAAACCTATGCCCACAGGCGATTCACACACTCCTTGTCTCAAGTGCCTAGGAGATGGTATCAGACAGACAAGTGTCCAATTTGCAGGAGCTTAAGACTCAGGACTGAGAGAGAGCGGGACTATCATTGGAAGCTCCTCCTGATGGAGTCAGCCCTCCGCCCCCAGCCGGTACCGATAATGGCATCGGCATCATTGGTGCGTAGTGCCCCGGCCTCGGTGCGGGATGTCGCGGCACCAGGAAAGGACTCCTCCAAGGAGCACCAGCACCTGTTCGTAAGGCCAGTGCTACCAGGCGGCACCGCTCACAGTCCCCGGTGCTGCATAAGAAAGAGAAGGTGGACAGGGGTCGTTCCCCCATCAAGAAGCCGCAAGAGGATTCCAGCGGGGTGCGTTATGCAGCAGGACACCCAGGGTCTGGACCTCAAGACCCGGCACTGTTGACTACAGCCCCAAATGGAAGCCCATCGAATCCGGTACCCCTTCCACACTGCCCCCTGCTCAGTGCCCTGCTCTTATACCAGTGCCCCCTCACCCAGAGACATCTCCCACAGATCCCTATGCCTAGCACCCCCTGCCTAGAGACGCCTTCCACTGACATCCCACCACAACTACACAGCACCCTGCACACCATAGGTGGTGAGAGCTGGGGGCGGAGAAGAGTGGGCCTGGTCAGGGCCCCCCTGGAGTGTGGGCCCGGCTCCATGGAGCCAGTGTCTCCATGGTAAATCTGCTACTGCCCAGTGCTGCTTCACCCTAGATAGAGTGTGTCTCTCTTCTGCTTCTAGCCCCAGCCCAGTTATAAGGGCCAGCTGGGCCCTGATTAAGCTGACCACAGCTGTGGTTGCTTTCCCAATCTGCCCAGCTTTCTCCAATGCAGCCTTCTCCAGGGCTGCTTTATACCCTTCAGGCAGGAGTGGGGTGCCCACCCACCTACACCCCCCCCAGAAACATCGGTGGCTCGCCACACTCCCAGGGCTCCTGAGGACTCCGCATGAGACAGGGACTCTGAGCCGTCATGCACCCAAACCAGTGCCACTAGTTGTACTGAAGCCACGTCCAGTCACAGGGGGACAGAGGCACTTGACCCAGCCTCCAGAGAGTCCCACGTCCCACGGGCCTCCTCCTCCTCCTCACTGGACAAGGCAGTGGCTGGCACCACCATCACCCTTTGGAGATGGACACCAGGGGACACCAGGACATTCTTAGAAGGGTGTCCCTAAACCTGAATCTTCAGGCAGAGGAGGTCACGGAGGAGTTGGATCCGATGGTGGACATCCTCTAGGGTGGCCTTGCTCCTGATAAGAATGATCGAGAACACTCCTAGGGTGCTGTGGCAGACTCCAGACTCAATACCACCCACCACTATAGGGGTGGAGAGAAGCTATTTTTTGCCACAAAAAGGGTATGAACACCTTTTCACCCACCCCCAACCAGGGACTCTGGTGGTCAATGTGGCAAATCATAAGGAGTGACACATGCAGGCAGATCCCACCCCAAAGTCATGGAACACTAAGAAGCTGGATTTTTTGGCCGAAAGGTCTACTCGACCGGGGGGCTCCAGCTTTGAGTGGCCAACCAGCAAGCGGTACTCAGCCGCTTTCAACTCCTGGAGCTCGTTAGTAAAATTCCAGGAGTTGCTCCTGGCGGGCTCGTGCAAGGAGTTTAGCGCTCTTCTCCAGGAGGGCAAAGTGGTCTTGAGAACCTCCCTCCATGCTGTGTTAGACGCAGCAAACTCGGGAGCTTGGACTATTGACACCACCTTTACAATGGGGTGCAGAACGTGACTGCAGGTGTTGGGGATACCACCTGAAGTCCAGAACACGATGCAGGACCTCTTTTTGACCGTGTAGGCCTATTTGCCCAAAGTACGGATTCTTGCCTGCACAGCCTTAAGGACTTGAAGGTGACTTTAAAGCCTTTGGGAATCCACATCCCTGGACCCCAAAGAAAGCCATTTAAGCCTCAGCCCCCATCCCACTTCTCCTCTGGGCCTCCGAGGCAAGACTCGTGCAGGAGATGGAGCAGGAATAACAGGAGGCGCCTGCCACAGTCCTCCTCAGGCCGAGTCCGGGGTTCGGCCAAACAGCCCCCAGGCCCGAAGCCAAACTTTTGAAGATGCGCTGGAGGACGGAGCATCAGTATCAAACTCGGATCCTTACCCTCCCTTTGTGAATCCATTCTCCCGCTTCTTCCGTGCTTGGTCCAAGATCACGTCAGATCACTGGGTCCTGAGCATGGTACGGATGGGATATTCTATGCAATTCTGTTCCCTCCTGCACTCCCACCCCCTTTCCCCGTTCCTCTTCAGGGACCCTTCTCACAAACAACTCCTCTTGCAAGAGGTGCAATCGCTCCTCGCTCTATGGGTAATGGAGGAGGTTCCTCAGGAGTTCAGGGACAAGGGATACTATCCCGCTATTTCCTCATCCCCAAGGCCAAGGGTCAGCTCTGGCATATCCTGGATCTGTGAGACCTCAACACATTCATCATGAAAGTGAAGTTTCACATGGTTTCTCTGGTCTCCATCGTTCCTTCCATGGATCCATGGGACTGGTGTGCCACGCTAGACTTGAAAGATGAGAACTTTCATATCTACATTATCCAGGCCCACAGATGTTTTCTTCATTTTGTGTTCAGCAGCCAGCACTACCAGTTCAGGGTGCTCCTGTTTGGGCTCTTGGCGGCCCCCCGGGTATTCACAAAGTGTATGGCGGTCTTTGCAGATTTACTCCGCAAACGTCAGGTGCAAGTATTCCCGTTCATGGACAACTGGCTCATCAAGGCTGAATCGCAAGCACAGGCTGCAGAGCATGTGTCTCTGGCTCAGGCCACATTCCACAGGCTGGGCCTCATATTGAATGTGCCCAAATCCACACTAGCCCCGACGCAGAGAATACAATTCATAGGAGCTCTCGTGGTCTCCACACAGTCCTGGACGTTCCTGCCCGAGCTGCGCTTCCAAGCACCTCACGGACATTATCAAAAACCTTTGGTGATTCTGGACAACCATGGCCAGAAATTGCATGAAACTGTTGGGTCATATGGCGGCGTCCACATACGTGGTCCAGCACACCAGATTACGCCTTTGCTCCCTCCAGGCATGTTTGGCGAGGTTACACAGGTTGGGCAGGGACCCACTGGACCAGATAGTTACCCTCCCCACTCGCATTCTCAAGTATCTCCATTGGTTGCTGCAGCGGGAGTACCCTTTGCCAAACCCCAACCTACGCTATTGCTAGTCAAGGATGCCTCGGCGCTCGGTTGGGGAGCCTACCTGGGCAATATCAGAACCCAAGGCCTATGGGCCCATGCAGAATGATCGCTGCACATCAATGTAAGGGAGCTGAGGGTGGTTCGTCTGGCATGCTAAGAGTTCCAGGCTCCCCTTCAGGGTGCATGTGTGTCTGTAATGCAGCGATGTTCTATATAAACAAACAGGGTAATGCTTGTTCCTCTCCCTAAGCTAGGAAGCCCTCAAGCTGTGAGACTTTTACATGGCTCACTCGACATACCTAGAGGCGTCGCACCTTCCGGGAGCACAAAACGAGCTAGCTGATCACCTCAGCTGCTTGTTTCATGGTCAGAAATGGTCCTTCAGGCCAGACATCACACACTCAATTTTCCAGAGGCGAAGGCTTTCCCCACATAGACCTCAACCTGCTCCTGTCCACGCTCATGGGGCCCTCTTTCAAGCCCATGGCGACTTGCCCTCTGTCCTGCCTTTCCTGGAAGGTGGCCTTTCTGGTGGCCATAACCTCATCCAGAAGGGTATCCCAGCTCAGAACGCTGACTTCCGAGCCCTCCTATACAGTAAATCAAGACAAGCTGCAGCTACGCCCTCACCCTGCGTTTCTGCCAAAGGTAGTCTCCTAGTTTCATATGAACCAGGACATATTTTTACCTGTGTTTTTCCCTAAGCCACAGGCCAGTAACAGAGAAAACATGTTCAATTCCTTGGATGTCAGGCCTGCCCTAGCATTCTATATTGGCCGCCCAACCCCATTTCGTAAGTCACCAGAGCTCTTTATTGCAATCGCAGAAAGGATGAAGGGGTTTCCTTTCTCGTCCCAGTGCATTTAATCCCGGATCACATCCTGTATCAGGACTTGCTATGACCTGGCAAAAATTCCAGCCCCTTCGCTTCTCCACGATAGTGCAGGCATCATCCGCAGCATTCCTGGCGCAGGTCCCTATCCAGGAAATATACAAGGCAGCAACGTGGTCCTCTATCCACACCTTCATGTCACACTACGCCATTACCCAATAGGCAAGGGACGATGCAGCCTTTGGTAGGGCAGTCCTGCATTCCTCAACCAGGTTAACTCTGACCCCTCCCCCAGGGAAACTACTTGGGAGTCACCTATTGGAATGCACACGATCAAATACTTGAAGAAGAAAAATGGTTACCTATCTCTCGTAACTATTGTTCTTTGAGATGTGTTGCTCATGTACATTGCAAATACAACTTGACTCCTCTCTGTCGGAATATTCCGGCAAGAAGGAACTGAGCAGGTGGTCGGTCGGCAGGGAGCAATATACACTGTCATGAAGGCACCACTCCAGGGGTCTCCACAGTTCACCTGACAGGTACCTCTAGGGGAAAAAAACTTCCAACGATCGTGCATGCAGTGTGTGCACACCTATTGGAATGGACATGAGCAATACATCTTGAAGAACAACAGTTACGAGAGGTAGGTAACCTTTATTGTCACAGCATCACTAGTGATCGGATGCAGAGGAACCTCTCTGAATGTTTATTCCCTTCGCTGTTTGCAGATGCTGGCATCTCAGAAGTGGCTCAGCTCCGACTGGTGAACGGCCCGAGTCGCTGTGCTGGGAGGGTCGAGGTGCTTCACAACCAGCTCTGGGGAACCTTGTGTGATGACAGCTGGGACTTACAGGATGCCGGAGTCGTATGCAGACAGCTGGGCTGTGGGACGGCGTTATCAGCCCCAGGAGGCGCTCGATTTGGGCGAGGATCTGACCGTATCTGGCTGGCTGACGTCAACTGCACAGGGACAGAAGTTGCCCTCTCCGATTGCAGGGCTTGGCCTTGGGGAGAGAATAACTGTACCCACGGAGAAGATGCCGGTGTTGTGTGCTCAGGTAACCTTCATCTACCACCGTGCCTGTTGAAGGGAGCAGGGTGAGAAGCTCATTACAGGGCATTGTCCCCTCACAGTCAGTTCTGACCTAAGCATGCTGCTTGCGGTCTGTGCTTTAGGGTGCAATATGATGGTTCCACTAGGGAGACTCTCCTCTCAGTCTGTGCTGACCCTAATTCCTCTGTGAGGTTCTATTGGCCTGTGCTGCAGGGAGCAGTGTGAGGGCTGAGTAGGGGAAGCTCACGCTGTCCTCTTGATGTCAGTGCCGGCCCCAGTGCCCTAGTGATGTGCTAGAGAGCCTGTGCTGTAGGTAGAGGAGTGTCAGTAGGGTGCGCTCTTTGTAGTTGTGCTTGCCCTAATGCCCCAGTACAGTGCCATGGGCCCCTAGCATGTGGAAGCCTTGTCTGTGCCCGCTGGGGGGCAGCTCCCCGACTCCCTCGGCCAGAGGCCACACAAGCTGTGCCCTCTGGGCCTTGGAGAGGGGGGTGACCTCTTTCCAGGTTGGCAATAGGCACACTTCACCCCTTGGCCCTCCGAGCATCCCCTTGTACCACCCAGTCCCTGTCTCGCTGGGCATTCACAGCAGTCACAGATTTGCTGCTCCCAAAGGAACAGGGTCCCAAGGTGACCAGCTTCGCCTCCCATCTCTGCCCCAATCAGCACACAGCTCTAGATCCCTTCGTAGTCACACCAAAGACAAGTGATTTCACAGAGTGTAGAGATTGGAGGGGTAGCAAGGAGACGGGTTGGAAAGAAATGGTTCCATGGCCAATAAAATCATATCACTCTGATTAGAGCCTAGACTCATTGAACGAGATACTTTTCTGTCTGGTAGAGCAACGCTCACCCCACAGTCCTTCCAGGTCTTTACTCCAGGCTTGGCTGTGATCTCCTGTTCCTGAGACAAACACTATTAGCTGCCTCCTGGGTGAAAGGGAGCTCTTGTCCCCTCTCCTCTTTCTTTGTAGGTTCAGACCATTCTCTCTTCCCAGAGGAGGTCTCTTTTTGGAGACTTGTGCTGAGGGTCCTTTGTCTTTGTAAATTATCAGGCCCCTGCTGTGCCCAGACAGTGAATATAGCCTGTCTCCATGGCTGTGCTTTGTTCTATGTGCTGATTGGCTCAGCCGAAGGATTGCCCTGGCGCAGGTTACAAGCTTCACTTCAACACTTCTGGAGCCTCATATTCTATATTTTATATCTCTCTTCAGCTATATCCCATCCAAACATCTTGCTCCCATTAGGTCAACCAGCGGGCTGCTGGCTCTTGTTAGAGACCTCACATACCACCTCTGGTGAGCTATTGTTCATATATCTCACCCAGGTGATCCCCGTATTAGTCTAGGAATCCCTGTGCCCTCTTCCAGTTGGTGACTATTTATCCCTGGGCCAGACTCCTCCACAGCACAATGGGGACCCGGGTAACTGCAGGTTCCACAGGTTGGATGTAGTGTCAACGGAGCCTGCAGCCGCTCACTCAAACTAAAAATCCAGGGCCTATTTCTCAAGACTCCAGTTCCTAATGACTGTGTTCTGGCAGATTTGCATTTCACAGAATTTGTCCTGAACTTGTTACTTTCCCAGGAGCTGGACACAGAAGATGCAATTCTTCCCCACTTCCTGTTCTACACAGCCTACATATTTCACTGTCCTGTTTCTCAGCTGCCCTGTCCTACCCCAGAGCGGCTCCATGTCAGTGGGGGGAGTCACAAGTCAATATCTATGTGACCCTTCTGCCAGTGGTGTCAGAATTGAGGAGGGCCAGATTCAATATCTAGGGGTTCCTTTCCAGCAATATAACAGAGATCTAGCTTGAGCACCCACCCAGTAACCTCAGACAATTACACACCACAACCTGCGTGCTGCTACGAGGCAAAGCTTCCCCTCTTGCAAGCAGAAAAGAAACTTTTTAATAAAGGGAAAAATAACAAGGAGTCCTTAGAGACTAAGAATTTTATTTGAGTATAAGATTTCATGGGTTAAAAGCCAATTTATCAGATGCATTCAGTGAAAATAACAGTAGGCAGTATGTATATTACAGCAGATGAAAAGATGGGAGTTGCCTTACCAATTCGGGGGTTAGTGGTAACAAGGCCAATTCAATCCAGGTGGAAGTGGCCAGTTACCAACAGTTGACAAGAAGTGGTGAATATCAACAGAGGGAAAATTAATTTTCTAGTGCTAACGGGACCAATTCAATCAGGGTGGATGAAGCCCATTCCCAGCAATGCCCCTCTGCCATGTACATTATCCAAACTCTACAGTCTCTACGCAAAAGAATAAATGGACACAAATCATACATCAAGAATTATAACATTCAAAGACCAGTAGGAGAGCACTTCAATCTCCCTGGACACTCAATAACAGACTTAAAAGTGGCCATTCTTCAACAAAAATCTTCAAAAACACTTTAGCGAGAAACTGCAGAACTGGAATTAATTTGCAAACTGGACACCAACAAATTAGGCCTGAATAAAAATGGGAGTGGCTGGGTCACTACAAAAAGTAATTTTCTTTCTGTTGATACTCACACCTTGTTCTCAACTGTTGGGAATTGGCCATTTCCACCTTGATTGAATTGGCCTCATTAGCACTGACCCCCCCCACTTGGTCGGGCAACTTCCATCTTTTCATGGGCTGTAATATATATACTGCCTAATGTATTTTTCACTGCATGCATCTGATGAAGTGGGTTTTAGCCCACAAAAGCTTATGCTCAAATAAATTTGTTACTCTCTAAGATGCCACAAGGACTCCTCATTGTTTTTGCTAATACAGACTAACACGGCTCCCACTCTGAAATGTTTAATGAAAGGAGGGAAGCCCCTGACATTAACTTGGGGAAATGCCACAAACAGGATTTTGTAAACATAAAACCATGAGCAAAACACCTACCCCAGAGTATGTTGGGCAGTGTCTTTTGCTTCAGCTTCTTGAGTCCAGCCGCTTAAAGTTCCTGTCTGGTGCCCCTTCCTGCTCCCTTCACTGCATCCCACTCACAGTGATTGTCCTTGGTTAGTGAAGCAACCTCCGAAATGCTGCTGAGAAGCAGCAATGTCAAGAAGCCTCACCGCCGAAATGCCGCTGCTTCTCGGCGGCATTTCGGCGGCGACACCTCTTGATTTCGCTGCTTCTCGGTGGCATTTCGGCAGTGATGCCTCTTGATGCTGATGCTTCTTGGCAGCATTTCAGCGGCGACGCTCCTTGTCGTTGCCGCTTCTCAGTGGCATTTCGGCGCTGCTTGTCCAGTGCTCACACTCCTCGGCCCCATTTCGGCGGCTAGTCGTCTGGTGCCTGCCACACTGAAAGGTTAGGGACCAGTGGCTTAAACCAAAAAGACTGCCAATGGAGCATTCATTAATTCGATCTTTGAAGAGTGGTGAGGGGCAGATTAAACCATGCCTAGACCTCTTACACAGAGCCCACACACCTAAGAAGGAACACCCCTCTCCACCCCCTCTCACTATTGATAGGTCTCTGGTGTCTGAGCCCCCTGGTTAGTGAGTTCAGTTCAGTTGTGGGTGACCCCCTCAGTCAGGACAGGCTAAGCACAGTTCTGCTGCCCTTTACTCAGACAATCAGGGCAACAACATTTCACTACCCATGCATTCAATTACTACAGTGAATTGTAACCCAGAACCAGCCAACACAGCTCTGTCTGCTGGATACCTAGGCAGAGTGGGTGTGTTCTTGTAAACACAGTCTGGTCTTGAAACCTTTCCCCTTCCCCAGCTGATCACTAGCTGTCAGGGTAGAGCTCATTCCCACCTTGCTCACCTCTAGCTTGTTCAGCCAGCTGACTGTGTATCCTCAAGGTTCAGTCTTCTAACTGGGCTCTGCTCCACCACTTGTGACTGCCTGTATTGCTGCCCTACAAGCACACTGAGAAGATCAGGCTAAACCACAATTTTGCATTTCAGGAATTCCTCTGGTACGTCCAGCTATGTCATCATTCATCTGAGACTGGTACTGAGCTGACAGCACTAGACATGAGTGCAGCAATGGCTGCCACAAAACGATGTTGCCAAGTCAGTCATGGCAAGTCTGGAGGAACCGCAGGGGCAGGTGTTTGCTTCAGGAGGGGGCCGATCTGCTTGTAGGAAGTGTGCATTGCCTCTGCCCTGGTCGGAACCATTGTCAGCCTGGTGCGCAGCAGGTTCCTGCCAGGCGTCCCTGCGCTCCAGGCAGCTCTAAGGGGGATGGACTCTGGGTGACGTTTTCAGGGAGCTATGGAGCCAACACATGTAAATTCGATGCTGATGTCAGGCTAAGGCAACCACCAATGACATGGGTGACTGTGCTGAGCTCACAATCACCAAGATGCTTATGCCAGCATCTGCCCCATGGTACTGCACAGTATCACACTGGAGCGAATATCAGCACCAGGAGTGAGGGTGTAAATCTGCTCCCAAGGAGGTTCCTGCCAGCAGTGTGGGGGGTGATCTTTATAAGTGCTCTAGTGGGAGCAGTAAGACTTCAGTCGAGCCTGCCTAATTAGGTGACAGCCTAACTAGGTGACAGATGGACAAGGGGAGTGGACAAACTTCAACATTGGCCACCTGATTACCCTGGTCAGTGGTGGGGAGTCCTTGACAGGCAGTGGCTGTGTGGAGAGACCAGTTGGATCTGTTGACTGTAGGCGCTACATTCCCCAGCGACAAGAGAGATCAGTTGCACAGGAAACTCCCTGAGTGTTTATTGCCTTGGGTGTTTGTAGACGCTGGCATCTCAGAAGTGGCTCAGCTCCGACTGGTAAACAGCCCGAGTCACTGCGCTGGGAGAGTCGAGGTGCTTCACAACCATCGGTGGGGAACCGTGTGTGATGACGGCTGGGACTTACAGGATGCTGGAGTCGTATGCAGGCAGCTGGGCTGTGGGACGGCGTTATCAGCCCCAGGAGGGGCTCGATTTGGGCGAGGGTCAGACCGTATCTGGCTGGATGACGTCAACTGCACAGGGACAGAAGTTGCCCTCTCCGATTGCAGGGTTCAGACTTGGGGAGAGAATAACTGTACCCACGGAGAAGATGCCGGTGTTGTGTGCTCAGGTAACTTGCATCCATCACGTCACTGTGGGTGGTGCAGGGATCAGGCTGGGAAGTTTTCAGGAAAGACCCAGCTTGCCTGTCTGAGTCAGCACTGACCCCAGTGCCCCAGCATGGTGCTAATGGCCTGTACTGCAAGGAGCCATTTTGGGTTCACAGTAAGTGTCTCTCCTCCCATGGTATCAGTGCTGACCCCATTTCCCCACACAGTTCTACAGGCCTGTGCTGCAGGGAACGGGATGGGGGCTCAGTAGGGGGTGCTCTCCCCTCTAAGTCAGTGCTGGGCCAGTGCCCCAGCACACCACTTAGGGTCTGTGCTGCAGGGAGCAGTACGTGTGCCTTTGTGAGAGACCCTCCCGGTTACAGCACCATAGGGCGCTGGGTAACCGTAGATCTCATTTGTGGGATTTGGGGTTGAATGGATCCTGCAGCCACTCAAGGATACCTTTATTAAATGTGGGGTTCCTATCTATGTCACTCCGGGTGATTTACATCTCAGCTAATTACCCATAAATTTGTAATATGTCCCACTGTTGTGACTGGAGACAGGGTTCTTCCTCACTTCCTCTTCTACACAGCTTATGAGTTTCTTTGCCCTGTCCCTCATTTTCTCTGTTCCTCCCCACATGGTGGCTGCATGGTAGTGGTGGGGAGTAGGGCTGTTGAGTTATTCAAAAGATAATTGTGATTAATTGTGAGATAAAAAATGTATTGTGATTAATTGTACAATTAATTGCACCTTTACAGAATAATAGACTACTATTTATTTCAATTTTTTGAGATGTTTTCTACATTTTCAAATAGATTTCAATTACAACACAGAATGCAAAGTGTACAGTGCTCACCTTATATTTATTTTTGGTTACAAATATTTGCACTGTAAAAAAGAAACAAAACAAATATTATTTTCAGTTCACCTCATACAAGTATTGTAGTGTTATCTCTTTATCAAGAAGGTTGGACTTAAAACTGTAGAATGATTTACAAATAATAACCACAATCAAAAATAAAAGAATGTAAAATTTTAGATCCTACAAGTCCACTCAGTCCTACATCTCATTCAGCCAGTTGCTCAGACAGAGAAATTTGTTTACCTTTACAGGAGATAATGCTGCTTGCTTCTTTTTACAATATTACCTGAAAGTGAGAACAGGCATTCACATGGCACTGTTGTAGCTGGTGTAGCAAAATATTTATGTGCCAGATGCAGTAAAAATTCATATGTCCCTTCATGCTTCGACCACCATTCCAGAGAACATGCGTCCATGCTGACGATGGGTTCTGCTCACTAATGATCCAAAGTAGTGCAGACCAACAAATGTTCATTTTCATCATCCGAGTCAGATGCCACCAGCAGAAGGTTGATTTTCTTTTTTGGTGGTTCAGGTTCTGTAGTTTCCACATTGGAGTGTTGCTCTTTTAAGACTTCTGAAAGCATGCTCCACACCTTGTCCCTATCAGATTTTGAAAGGCACTTCAGGTTCTTTAACCTTGGGTTGAGTGCTGTAACTAGATTTAGAAATCTCACATTGGTTCTGTAACATTCCCCTCTGGTGTTATCTGGACCGGTGATCTGCTAGGTCACTCTAATCCTTGACTCTGGGAGCGAGCCTTACCCTGCTCTGCTGTGAGAACCCCAGCTGCCGGGCTGTTCACACACAGCCTCTGGCAAGTAAGCTGCTCCTTGGATTGTGCAACCGAATGACGCTAGCCAATATTGCCAATCCAAGACATAACCCTAGGAACCTCTTTCTTGCAGTCTCCAGTTATGCCCGCTGGACTCTGCAAGCTTATATGAGTTTATCAACTTAACAAAGACATTGGTATGTACCAGGCTTGTTATTCCAAGGGGAGTCTCTGACACGCTTCAAACCAAACACAGTGCTTCAGGTTGAACAAAGAAACTGAGTTATTAACTATGAAGATAGATTTTAAGTGATTATAAGTCAAAACAGAACAAGTCGTATTTTGTCAAATGTAAGCAAAGCTGTTTTTTCTTTCACTTCACCAACAGGAAAGCTCTAAATCGGTGTTTCTGATCTTAATTGAAATGCCCGTTTATAGTCCAGTTGGCGTGGTGCCGGCAGGGTGCTGGGGTGCAAGAGTGAGTGTGGAGCGCAGGCTTTGGAGAGGTCTTAGTACGCGGGAGGGGGTGCGATGTGTAAGATCCATGGGACGCTCACCTTGGATGGCTCCCCGTAAGCGGTGACCTGTCCTGGGCTCTGGCTACTCCTAAGCAGAGGCGCGCCAGGTGGCTCTGCATTTTGCCCCCCCCCATGCCGGCTGCACAGCTCCTATTGACTGGCAACAATGGCCAATGGGAGCTGCGGGGGTGGCACATGCGGGTGGATATAGTGCACCAAGCTGCCTGCCGTGCCTCCACCTAGGAGGAGCTGGGACAAGTTGCTTCTTGTGGGAAGCCACCCGAGGTGAGTGCCCCTGGATCCGGCACCCTGCACTCAATACCGTGCCCCATCTGCCTGCCCCGAGCCCCCTCCCACACCCAAACGTCCTCGCAGAGCCCATGCTCCACACCCCCTCTTGCGCCTCAACTCCCAGCCCCACACTCCCTCCCGCACCCAAACTCCCTCCCTCTTAGTTAACCAGCATTTTTCATTTACTGGCACCCCCCCGTTCTCCCAACATGCCGGATAAATCAACTTTAACTGTAATAATATAAAGTGAGAACTATACACATTGTAGTCTGTGTTTTAATTGAAATCAATATATTTGTAAACATAGAAAAACATGCAAAATATTTACTAAATTGCAATTGATAGTCTATTGTTTAACAGTGCGATTAATCGTGATTAACTTTTTTAATCATGATTTTGTTTTGAGTTAATCGCGTAAGTTAACCGTGATTAATTGACAGGGAGTGAACCCCTAACAAGCTGTTGCAGAGGATGTTGAGACCCATCAGTGGGAGTCGCTATGTTCTTCTTTGCATGATTTCTCATACCAATAGATGTGCGCGCCCCATGCATGATCATCAGAAGGTTTTCCCCTAGCAGTACCCGTCGGGTCAGCTGTGGAGACCCCTGGATTGGCGTCTTCATGGCGGTTTATATAGGTCCCTGCTGACCTGTCATGTGCTCAGTTCCTTCTTACCACCAGTGACGGTCGTTGGAGCAGGTGAGTCTCTTGCATTCGCAAGTGCCTACCTAGTTGTTCCCTTTTCTTAGTTGTAGATAGTTAATAGTAGGTTATATAGTAGTTTCTAGTAAGGTGGGCTGATTTGGGGGGCTTTCCCCCCCACCCTAGTCTTCCCAGGCACCTGGGCATGTCTCGGTCACAGGGGTTTAAGGTGTGCGAGAGGTGTGCGAAACCTATGCCCACAAGTGATCCGCACGCTCCTTGTCTCAAGTGCCTAGGAGACAGTATCAGACAGACAAGTGCCCAATTTGCAGGAGCTTCAGACCCGGACTAAAAGAGAGCGGGACTATCATTGAAAGCTCCTCCTGATGGAGTTGGCTCTCTGCACCCAGCTGGCACCGGAAATGGCACCGGCATCATTGGTGCGCAGCCCCCCGGCCTTGGTGCAGGATATCCCGGCAGCAGGAAAGGACTCCTCCAAGGAGCACCAGCACTGCTGCCCTGCTTGTAAGACCAGTGCTACCAGGCAGCATCGCTCACAGTCCCCGGTGCTGCATAAGAAAAAGAAGCCGGACAGAGCTCATTCCCCATCAAGAATCCATGAGGGGATTCCAGTGGAGTGCATCCTGTGGCGGGACACCCACAGTCTGGACCTCAAGACCCAGCACTGTTGACTCCGGCCCCAACTGGAAGCCCGTTGAATCTGATGCTGGTGGACTCCCCGACTTGGGAGGATTTTGAGGAAGAGCTCAACCTCCCTCTACACCGGCCACCTACGAGGCAGCATGGGACCTCAGTGCCATGACGGCGCAGTCCCTGGCCCCGCAGGTGTGAGCTCTGGCACCGCAAGCTCAGGCACTGTCTACGGCACTGATGACGGCACCGGTTGCATCATCTATTGTGTTGCAGCATAGAGCTCCAGCACCGGTTGCAGCACCGATGGCGTCACCACCCCTTGTTCATCATTGCGTCAAGCTCATGATGTTACGGCACTGCTCACCATCACCTTGCTACAGCTTCCTGGCACTGTCGGGCTCCACCCTCCTGTAGTCAGACACTGAATATTTGTCTGAGTCAGATGCTGAGTCTTCTGTCTCTCGAAGCAGCCAGTACTACTCCCACTCCTGGCACCAGTCCCAGCACTGCAGAGCTGTGGACTCATCGGCACTGACAGTCTGCTGGCTACCCCAGTGGCAGGGCCCAGTACAATGGCCCTTTTGGTCTCCTTGGACCTATCATCAGGCTCAGGGCCAGGGCTCCAGGACCGCATCGATGGCTTCTGCACTCATTTCCCCACTCCCACAGAAATTTTGATGGCCCACCACACCCCCAGGGTTCCTGAGGAGCCCACACGAGACAGGGATTCTGGGCCATCACACTTAGGCACAGCGCCAGAACCAGTTCCACCTGTTGTACTAGAGCTACCTCCAGTCACAGGGGGGACTGAGGGACCCGACGCAGCCTCCAGAGAGGCAGAAGGGCAGGAGGACCCTGTCCCATGGAACTCCTCCTCGCTGGACGAGGCGATGGCAGGAACCACCACTATCCTTCCGGTGATAGACACCAGGGGACACCAGGACCTTCTCAGGAGGGTGGTCCTAAACCTGAATCTCCAGGCAAAGGAGGTTACAGAGGAATCAGACCCGATGGTGGACATCCTTGCCCTGAAGGGTCCATCTAGGGTGGCCTTGCCCCTAATAAGAACGATCCAGAACTCTCCTAGGGTGCTCTGGCAGATTCCAGCCTCAATACCACCCACTACTAAAGGGGTAGAGAGTAGCTATTTTTTGCCAACGAAAGGGTACGAACACCTTTTCACCCACCCCGAACCGGGGATTCTGGTGGTCGATGCGGCAAATCAGAAGGAGCAACAGGGGCAGCCAGGTCCCACCCCAAAGTCACAGGATGCTAAGAAGCTGGACCTTTTCAGCCGAAAGGTCTACTCCACTGGGGGGCTCCAGCTTCGAGTGGCCGACCTGCAAACAGTACTCAGCTGCTTTCATTTCCTGGAATTTGTTAGCAAAATTCCAAGAGTTACTCCCGACTGATCCTCACAAGGAATTTAGCGTGCTCCTCAAGGAGGGCAGAGTGGTCTCGAGAACATCCCTCCAGCCCATGTTAGACGTGGCAGATTCAGCAGCTTGGACTATGACCACCGCCGTTACAAGGAGGCGCAGCGTGTGGCTCCAGGTGTTGGGTATACTATCTGAGGTCCAGAACACAATCCAGGACCTCCCCTTTGACCATGCAGGCCTGTTTGCCCAAAATACATACTCTTGCCTGCATAGCCTTCAGGACTTGCAGGCGACCCTAAAGTCTTTGGGGATGCATACCCCTGCACCCCAAAAAAAGTCATTTAAGCCTCAGCCCCCATCTCCCTTCTACTCTGGGCCTCCGAGGCGAGACTCATCCAGGAGACGGGGAAGGAATAATAGGAGGCGCCCGCCACAGTCCTCCTCAGCCTAAGGCCAGGGTTTGGCCAAAGAGCCCCTAGGCCCGAAGCCAAACTTTTGAAAATGCGCCCGAGGACGGAGCATCACTATTGAATTTGGATCCTTACCCTCCCTTTGTGAATCAATTCTCCCACTTCTACCGTGCTTGGTCCCAGATCACTTCCGATCGCTGGGTCCTGAGCAAGGTATGGGTGGGATATTCTATCCAATTCCATTCCCTCCTGTTCTCCCACCCCCTTTCCGCTTTCCTCTTCAGAGACCCTTCTCACAAACAACTCCTCTTGCAGGATGTGCAATCACTCCTTGCTCTAGGGGCAATAGAGCAGGTTCCTCAGGAGTTCAGGGGCAAGGGGTTCTACTCCCGCTATTTCCCCCCAAAGGCTAAGGGTGGGCACTGGCCTATCCTGGATCTGTGAGACCTCAACACATATCATGAGGAAAGTGAAGTTCTTTTTCGAGTGCTTGCTCATATCGATTCCAATAGGTGTGTGTGTGCCGCGTGCACGATCGTCGGAAGATTTTTACCCTAGCAACTCTCGGTGGGTTGGCTGAGGTGCCCCCTGGAGTGGCACTGGATATATGCCCTTGCCAACCCAGTGCCCCCTCACTTCCTTCTTACCGTCCTTGATGGTCGTTGGAACTGTGGAGAGCGGCATACCTGACCTTCACATCCCTAGCTTACTCGTTGTATTATAGTTAGTTCTTTAGTGTAGTTTACCAGTTTTTAGCAGTTTTAGAGTAGTTCTTAGTAAGTTTTGTATACATAGTGTATATGGTGTATATAAGTTGAGGAAATGGGGTTTATCCCCGTTCCTCCGCCCCGGTACCAGGGCTTATGCCCAAGTCTCTGGGCTTCAAGCCATGCTCGGCCTGTCTCAAGGCGATGCCCATTGGAGACCCCCACGACTCCCATTTGAAGTGCCTGGGGGAAGCTCATCAACCTGATAAGTGTCGCATTTCATAGAATCATAGAATATCAGGGTTGGAAGGGACCTCAGGAGGTCATCTAGTCCGACTCCCTGCTCAAAGCAGAACCTAATCCCAACTAAATCATCCCAGCCAGGACTTTGTCAAGCCTGACCTTAAAAACCTCTAAGGAAGGAGATTCCACAACCTCCCTAGGTAACGCATTCCAGTGCTTCACCACCCTCCTAGTGAAAAAGTTTTTCCTAATATCCAACCTAAAAAATAATAATCCCCAAATGCCCCTCTCAAGGATTACAACCCTGGGGTTAGCAGGCCAATGCTCAAACCACTGAGCTATCCCTCCCCTCTCAAGGAGGGATATCCCTTTCAACCCTTGGACAAAAAAGGAGCGGGACTTCTGTCTAAAACAGCTCCTGATGGAAAAGGCACTTAGCCCAGTGCCCCCAGCACAGAAGAGGCACCGTCAGTCCACAGCGCACCTCCGGCACCAGAGCAACCCAGCACCAGCAAGGTCCCTCGGCACTGGACATCTCCGGCACCGGTACATATGCGGCACTGCTCGCTGTCTCCACAGCCCAAGAAGCAGCACAAACCACCTGCTGCTGCTCCTTCGCACTTGCAAGCATGGCCTGTGGCCTCAGTGGAGCAGCGCGGCTTACCGGACCACACCGCGAAGGCGCCAACTCCAGCACCATCAATTCCGGCTCCTCAAGCGCCATTGAGTCCGGTGCATATAAGCTCCCCGGTGCACACCGTGGTTGAGCTGGGCCTGCCGTCCACTCCAGAGACCTTCTCCACTGCTCGCGACCTGATCGAGCTGACTGAGCCTGGACCGTCTCACCCTCCAGCACCACCGGTGCAGACTGTTCCAACCATAGGGAAGCCTGCCTTCATGCGACCTCCATCGCAGGGTGAAACAGCTCGGCACTGCTCTCGATCATGGTCCAGGTCGCGGTTCCGGTCCCGTAGATGGTCCTGGTCTCTGCGCTGCTCGCATTCCCGGCACCGATCTCCATCTCGGCGCTACTCGTGCTCGTGGCACCACTCCACCACTCGAAGGTCTCCCTCCCGGTACGATTGGTACCGATCCAGCTCCCGGCACCGATCCCAGCACCGTTCATCGCGCAGCCGGTCGCGGCACCGCCCGCACTGTCTGTCTTTGTCCAGATCTATATCGACCTCCAGCACCGTTATGACTGTCGGTCCCGCTCCCGATCATGGTACCACTCGGGACACTGGCACTGGTCCCCAGAGCCCAGACGCAGACCGGTAGACTGCGACATTTCAACACACCAAGTGTGTTCGGCACCGCCTTGGCCTTCTCGTCTGAATTCGGCGGCCTCCCAAGTGGCAAGTGGCTATAATGTCCATGGCCAGGATGCGGATGGCGCTAGCCAGGGGCCAGATGGAGGGCACGATCCCGACCAGGGTCCCCCACAATGGTCCTTCTGGAGCCCTTGGGCATACCACCAAGCCCAAGGTGGCCCCTCAGGCACTTCCCGCTTGGCTCATTCGGAGCCTAGGGTACCTGAAGCAACTGTTAGCCGTCCTCCCCCATAACTTCAGAGGCAACCGCCCTACTGCCTGAACAGGCTGATGTCCCTACGGACATGGACCTAGGGCAACCGGACCCTCCTCAACCTGACCTTCCCCAGGACCCACTAGTCCAGGGATTGTCCTCCTCATCCTCGCCTGACGAAGCCGTGGCAGGCACGTCCTCTTCTGGCGCTCCACCTATAGATCCTCATGCTCACCAGGGCCTACTTCGTAGGGTGGCACAGAACATGAACCTGCAGGTGGAGGAGGTGACGGAAGTTGAGGACCCTGTGGTGGACATTTTGTCGGCCGACGCCTCCAAGCGGGTAGCACCAATTCCTCTTGTTTTGGACTACCTGTTATACCTCAAGCAGCAGGGGTTGGCAATATCATCTCTCAGGGTACATCTGGCTGCCATTTCGGCCTTCCACCCGGAGGCAGTGGGTAGGTTGCTCAGAGTGCACTCCACGAGAGCACAGGCATCATCCGCAGCATTCCTGGCGCAGGTCCCTATCCAGGAAATATGCAAGGCAGAAATGTTATCCTCTGTCCACACTTTCACATCACACTATGCCATTACCCAACAGGCAAGGGATGATGCAGCCTTTGGCAGAGCAGTCCTGCTTTCCTTAACCAGGTGAACTCCAACCCCTCCCCCAGGGAAACTGCTTAGGAGTCACCTATTTGAATGCACATGAGCAATCACTTGAAGAAGAAAAACGGTTACCTACCTCTCGTAACTGTTGTTCTTTGAGATGTGTTGCTCATGTCCATTACAAATCCCACCTGCCTCACCTCTGTTAGAGTATTCCGGCAAGAAGGAACTGAGCAGGCAGTGGGTCGGCAGAGACCTATATACACCGTCATGAAGATGCCACTCCAGGGGTCTCCACAGCCCACCTGATGGGTACCGCAAAGAGAAAAAAACCTTCCAGCGATCGTGCACGCAGCGTGTGCACACCTTTTAGAATAGACATGAGCAACACATCTCGAAGAACAACAGTTACAGAGGTAGGTAACCATTTTTTCGCCAGTATCACTAGTTCTCGGATGTACAGAAAACTCCCTGAGTGTTTATTCCCTTGGGTGTTTGCAGACTCTGGCATCTCAGAAGTGGCTCAGCTCCGACTGGTGAACGGCCCAAGTCGCTGTGCTGGGAGAGTCGAGGTGCTTTACAACAAGCTCTGGGGAACCGTGTGTGATGACAGCTGGGACTTACAGGATGCCGGAGTTGTGTGCAGACAGCTGGGCTGTGGGACGGCATTATCAGCCCCAGGAAGGGCTCGATTTGGGCAAGGATCTGATCCTATATGGCTGGACAATGTTCACTGCACAGGGACAGAAGCTGCCCTCACCGATTGCAGGGCTCAGCCTTGGGGAGAGAATAACTGTACCCATGGAGAAGATGCCGGTGTTGTGTGCTCAGGTAACCTTCATCTACCACCATGCATGTTACAGGGAGCACAGTGGGAAGCTCATTACGGGGCATTGTCCCCTCACAGCCAGAGCTGACCCCAGCATGGTGTTTGGGGCCTGTGCTTCAGGGAGCAATATGGCGGTTCCAGTAGGGAGTACTCTCCGCTCAGTCTGTGCTGACCCTAATTCCCCTGTGCAGTTCTATTGGCCTGTGCTTCAGGAAGCAGTGTGGGGGCAGAGGAGGGGACACTGATGCTGTCCCCTTGAAGTCAGAGCTGGCCCCAGAGCATTAGTGGGGTGCTATGGGGCCTTTGCTGCACGTAGGGGGGTGTTAGAAGGGGGCTCTCTCCATATGGAGATTTGCTGGCCCTAATGCCCAAATGCACTGCCATGGATCCTTAGCATGTGGAAGCCTTGTCTGTGTCCACTGAGGGACAGCTCCCCGACTCCCTTGGCCACAGGCCACACAAACCGTGCCCTCTAGGACTTGGGGAGGGGGGTGACCTCTTTCCAGGTTGGCAATAGACACACTTCACCCCTCAGTGCTCCGAGCGTCCCCCTGCAGTCCCTGTCGTGCTGGGCATTCACAGCAGTCACAGATCTGCTGCTCCCAAAGAACCAGAGTCCCAAGGTGACCAGTTCCACATCCCATCTCTGCCCCGATCAACACACAGCCCTAGATTCCTTCATAGTCACACCAAGTACAAGTGATTTCACAGAGTGTAGAGATTCGAGGGGTATCAAGGATAAGGGTTGGAAAGAAATGTTTCCATGGCCAATAAAATCATCCCATGCTGACTAGATCCTAGACTCATTGAACGAGATACTTTTCTGTCTGGTAGAGCAATGCTGACCCCACAGTCCTTCCAGGGTTTTACTCCAGGCTTGGCTGTGATCCCCTGTTCCTGAGACAAACACCATCAGCTGCCTTCTCAATGAAAGGGATCTCTTGTCCCCTCTTCTCTTTCTTTCTAGGTACAGACCATTGTCTCTTCCCAGAGAAGAGCTCTCTTCAGACACTTTTGTTGAGGGTCCTTTGTCAATTTTTTTTTAAATGGAGTTATATCTATCTCATAGAACTGGAAGGGACCTTTAAAAGTCATTAAATCCAGTCCCCAGCCAGACCAAGTACTGTCCCTGACAGATTTTTTTTTGCCCCAGATCCCTAAATGGCCCCCTGAAGGATTGAGCTCACTACCCTAGGTTTAGTAGGTCAATACTCAAACCACTGAGCTATCCCTCCTCCCAGTCTCAAGCTCCCATTGGGCCCACACAGTGAATATAGCCTGTCTCCACAGCTGTGCTTTGTTCTATGTGCTGATTGGCTCAGCCAAAGGGATTGCCATGGCACAGGTGACACACTTCTTTTCAATACTTCTGGAGCATCATATTCTACATTTTACATCTCTCTTCAACTATGTCCCATACAAACACCTTGCCCCCATTAGGTCAACCAGTGGGCTGTTGTCTCTTGGTAGAGATCTCACATACCACCTCTGGTGAGCTATTGTGCATATAGCTCACCCAGGGGATCCCCGTATATCTCTAAGCATCCCTGTGTCCTCTGCCAGTTGGTGTCTACTTATCTCTGGGCCAGACTCCTCTGCGGCACAATGGGGACCTGGGTAACTGCAGCTGCTCACTCAAGCTAAAAATCCAGGGCCAATTTCTGAAGAGTCCGGTTCCTAATCACTGTCTTCCGGAGGATTTACATTTCAGGTAATTAGTCCTGAAATTGTAACTTCCCCAAGAGCTGGACACAGGAGACACAATTCTTCTTCACTTCCTGTCCTACACAGCTTACATATTTCCCTGTCCTGTTTCTCAGCTGCCCTGTCCTACCCCAGAAGTGGCTGCATATGAGTGGGGGGAGGCTTCTTCTTTTGTGTATGTCACAAGTCAATATCTATGTAACCCTTCTGCCAGTGATGTCGGAAGCGACCATGTCCGACTTCAATATCTAGAGGTTCCTTTTCAGCAATATTACACAGATCCGGCTTGGGCACCCACCCAGTAACCTGATACAATTACACTCCATCCCCTGGGTGCTTCTAAGAGGCAAAGTTTCCCCTCTTGGAAGCACAGAATCTCAGTGCAGAAAAGAAACTTTTTAATAAATGGAGGGAAGGCCAGAAACAGGATTTATAAATATTAAACCATGAGCAAAACACCTCCCCCAGAGTATGTTGGGCAGTGTCTTTTGCCTCAGGATCTTGAGTCCAGCAACCAAAGGTTCCTTTAATGTGCCCCTCCCTTCTCCCTCCACCGCACCCCACTCGCAGTGGTTGTCATTGGTTAGTGACGACCCAGAGTTCAGAGGTGCACCTTTGTGAGTTCAGCTCCCACCATGAGGGTGGGGAGGAGAGTGCCTGGCTCGCTCTGCTGTTTGGGTGCTTGCTATGGTGGCAGCTGCCCTGCCAGTCACTCACCACTCTGCTCGCCCTCACCTTCTGCTGCCCCCAGCCTCTCTACTGTGATCTCTGCAGGTCGCTCTCTTGAAGCTCCACCCAGCTCTCAGTGACTGCCAGATCTTAGTTGGGAAACCTCAGTGTTGAAGCAGGCTGGGCAGAAACACTTTATTGCAGCAGGTGATTTCAGCTCTAGTGATCACTTAAACCAAAAAGACTCCTAATGGAGCCTTATACTCACAGAATGATAGAATATTAGGGTTGGAAGGGACATCAGGAGGTCATCTAGTCCAATCCCCTGCTCAAAGCAGGAGGACCAACACCAACTAAATCATCACAGCTAATGGAACCTTATTTAACTCTATATTTGAAGAGTAGTGAGGGGTAGATTAAACCATGTCAAAACTCCTTACACAGAGTCCACACCCCTCAGAAGGAACACCATCTCGACCCCCTCTAATTCTTGATAGGGATCTGGTGTCTGAGCCCCCTGGTTAGTGAGTTCAGTTTAGTTGTGGGTGACCCCTCAGTCCGGGCAGGCTAAGCACAGTTCTGCTTCCCTTTTCTCAGACAATCAGGACAGCAACATTTCACTACCTCTGCATTCAAGTACTATAGTGATTTGTAACCCAGCACGAGCCAACACAGCTCTGTCTGCTGGATACCTAGGCAGAGTGAGTGTATTCTTGTAAATACAGTCTGGTCCTAAAGTCTTTTCCCCGCCCCAGCTCATCAGCAGCTGTCAGGGGAGAACTCATTCCAAAGTTGCTTACTTCTACCTCAGACGTGGGCAAACTTTTTGGCCCGAGGGCCACATCTGGGTGGCTCAGGGAAGGGGGTTGGGGTGTATGAGGGAGTGCAGAGTGCAGGAGGGGGCTTAGAGCAGGGGGCTGGGGTGCAGGAAGGGTGCGGGGTGCAGCAGGGGGCTGAGGGCAGGGGGTTAGGTGCAGGAGGATGCCTAACCAACTGAGGAGGGCTTTAAACTAGGTTCACTGGGGGAAGGAGACCAAAGCCCTGAGGTAAGTTGGGAAATGGGTTACCGGGAGGAAGCATGAGCAGGAGAGTGTAAGAGGGGAGGACTCCTGTGTCTGAGAAAGCGGGACAATCAGCGAGTTATCTTAAGTGCCTACACACAAATGCAAGAAGCCTGGGAAACAAGCAGGGAGAAATGGAAGTCCTGGCACAGTCAAGGAACTATGATGTAATTGGAATAACAGAGAGTTGGTGCGATAACTCACATGACTGGAGTACTGTCATGGATGGATATAAACTGTTCAGGAAGGACAGGCAGGGCAGAAAAGGTGGGGGAGTTGCATTGTATGTAAAAAGGGAGTATGACTGCTCAGAGCTCCGGTATGAAACTGCAAAAAATCCTGAGAGTCTCTAGATTAAGTTTAGAAGTGTGAGCAAGAAGAGTGATGTTGTGGTGGGAGTCTGCTATAGGCCACCAGACCAGGGGAATGAGGTGGACAAGGCTTTCTTCCGGCAACTAGCAGTAGTTACTAGATCACAGGCCCTGGTTCTCATGGGAGACTTTAATCACCCTGATATTTGCTGAGAGAGCAATACAGTGGTGCACAGACAATCCAGGAAGTGTAAGGGACAATTTCCTGGTGGAAGTGCTGGAGGAACCAACTACGGGCAGAGCTCTTCTTGACCTGCTGCTCACAAACAGGGAAGAATTAGTAGGGGAAGCAAAAGTGGATGGGAACCTGGGAGGCAATGACCATGAGATGGTCGAGTACAAGATCCTGACACAAGGAAGAAAGGAGAGCAGCAGAATACGGACCCTGGACTTCAGAAAAGCAGACTTTGACTCCCTCAGGGAACTGACAGGCAGGATCCCCTGGGAGAATAACATGAGGAGCAAAGGAGTCCAGGAGAGGTGGCTGTATTTTAAAGAATCCTTATTGAGGTTGCAGGAACAAACCATCCTGATGTGTAGAAAGAATAGTAAATATGGTAGGCAACCAGCTTGGCTTAAAAGTGAAATCCTTGCTGATCTTAAACGCAAAAAAGAAGCTTAGAAGAAGTGGAAGATTGGACAAATGACCAGGGAGGAGTATAAAAATATTGCTCAGACATCCAGGAGTGAAATCAGGAAGGCCAAATCACACTTGGAGTTGCAGCTAGCAAGAGATGTTAAGAGTAACAAGAAGGGTTTCTTCAGGTATGTTAGCAACAAGAAGAAAGTCAAGGAAAGTGTGGGCCCCTTACTGAATGAGAGAGGCAACTTAGTGACAGAGGATGTGGAAAAAGCTAATGTACTCAATGCATTTTTTGCCTCTCTCTTCACAAACAAGGTCAGCTCCCAGACTGCTGCACTGGGCAGCATAGTATGGGGAGGCAGTGATCAGCCCTCTGTGGAGAAAGAAGTGGTTTGGGACTATTTAGAAAAACTGGATGAGCACAAGTCCATGGGGCTGGAAGCGCTGCAACCAAAGGTGCTCAAGGTGTTAGCGCATGTGATTGCAGAGCCATTGGCCATTATCTTTGAAAACACATGGTGATCGGGGGAGGCCCCGGATGACTGGAAAAAGGCTAATGTAGTGCTCATCTTTAAAAAAGGGAAGAAGGAGGATCCCAGGAATTACAGGCCAGTCAGCCTCACCTCAGTCCCTGGAAAAATCATGGAGCAGATCCTCAAGGAACCAATTCTGAAGCACTTAGAGGAGAGGAAAGTGATCAGGAACAGTCAGCATGGTTTCACCAAGGGCAAGTCATGCCTGACTAACTGAATTGCCTTCTATGAGGAGATAACTGGGCCTCTGGATGAGGGTAAAGCAGTGGATGTGTTATTCCTTGACTTAAGCAAAGCTTTTGATACGGTCTCCCACAGTATTCTTGCCGGCAAGTTAAAGAAGTATGGGCTGGATGAATGAACTATAAGGTGGATAGAAAGCTGTCTAGATTGTCGGGCTCAACGGGTAGTGATCAACGGCTCCATGTCTAGTTGGCAGCTGGTTTCAAGTGGAGTGCCCCAAGGGTCGGTCCTGGGGCCGGTTTTGTTCAATATCTTCATTAATGATCTGGAGGATGGCGTGGACTGCATTCTCAGCAAGTTTGCAGATGACACTAAACTGGGAGGAGTGGTAGATACGCTGGAGGGAAGGGATAGGATACAGAGGGACACAGACAAATTAGAGGATTGTGCGAAAAGATACCCGATGAGGTTTAATAAGGACAAGTGCAGAGTCCTTACACGGTTACAGACTAGAGACCGAATCTGCAGAAAAGGACCTAGGGATTACAGTGGACGAGAAGCTGGATATGAGTCAACAGTGTGCCCTTGTTGCCAGGAAGGCTAATGTCATTTTGGGCCGTATACGTAGGGGCATTGCCAGCAGATCGAGGGATGCGATTGTTCCCCTCTATTCAACATTGGTGAGGCCTCATCTGGAGTACTGTGTCCAGTTTTGGGCCCCACACTACAAGAAGGATGTGGAAAAGTTGGAAAGAGTCCAGTGGAGGGCAACAAAAATGATTAGGGGTCTGGAGCACATGACTTATGAGTAGAGGCTGAGGGAACTGGGATTGTTTAGTCTCCAGAAGAGAATGAAGGGGGATTTGATAGCTGCTTTCAACTTCCTGAAAGGTTGTTCCAAAGAGGATGGATCTTGACTGTTCTCAGTGGTACCAGATGACAGAAGAAGGAGTAATGGTCTCAAGTTGCAGTGGGGGAGGTTTAGGTTGGATATTAGGAAACACTATTTCACTAGGAGGGTGATGAAGCACTGGAATGGGTTACCTAGGGAGGTGGTGGAACCTCCTTCCTTAGAAGTTTTTAAGGTCAGGCTCGAGAAAGCCCTGGCTGGAATTATTTAGTTGGGAATTGCTCCTGCTTTGAGCAGGAGGTTAGAATCATAGAATCATAGAATATGAGGGTTGGAAGGGACCTCAAGAGGTCATCTAGTCCAACCCCCTGCTCAAAGCAGGACCAATTCCCAACTAAATCATCAGGTTGGACTAGATGACCTCCTGAGGTCCCTTCCAACCCTGATATTCTATGATTCATGAGGTACTACAGGGTGCTCAGGGCAGTGGGTTGGGGTGCAAGATGGGTGCGAGGTGTGGCAGGGGTTTGGGGTGCAGGCAGCGTGAGGTGGGGGTTCAAGGTGCGGGCTCCAGCTGGGGGATGCTTACCTGGAGTGGCTCTGGGGTGTCTGCGGCGTGCACCAGAGCTAGGGAGCCTGGTTGATCTGGCTCTGCACTGCATCGCACTGCTCCTGGAAGTGCATGGCACTATGTCCCTGTGGTCCCTGGGGGAAGGCAGAGGGCTCCAAACGCTGCCCTTGCCTGCGTGTACCTCCCCTGACTCTCCCATTGGCCGTGATTCCCTGTTACTGGCCAATGGGAGCTGTGGGGGGAAGTGCCTACAGGCAAGGGCAGCACTTTGAGCCCTCTATCACCCACCTCACCCTCAGGGGTCACAGGGAGGTGGTGCTGGCCACTTCTGGGAGTGGCGCGAAGCCAGTGGTGCCACGGGGGTGGCAATCCCATGGGCTGGATCCAAAGCCCTGACAGGCCGGATCCAGCCCACGGGCCGTAGTTTGCCCACCCCTGCTCTAGCTTGTTCAGCCACCTGACTGTGTATATGTTCATCTGACTGTGCATCCTCAAGGTCCAGTCTTCTAATGGAGCTCTCCTCCACCGTGTGTGACTGTCTGTATTGCTGTCCCACAGGCAAACTGAGAAGATCAGGCTAAGCCATGTTTCTGCATTGCAGCAGTGCCTCTGGCCAGTCCAATCAGTGGCCAATTAAGCCTAGCCCAGGATCTGCGTCCCAGGTTGAAAATGGGCAGATACAAGTTAGGGCTTCTGAAAATCCATCAGCACGCCAGTCTCTCTATCCCAGAGTTGCTGCCCCTCTGTGACGACACAGCTGTCAGCCCAGCTCTGCCATCATTCATCTGAGACTGGTACTGGGCTGGCAGCACTAGACACGAGTGCAGCAATGGCTGCCACAAAACGATGTTACTAAGTCAGTCGTGGCAAGTCAGCAGGAACCGCAGGGGCAGGTGTTTGCTTCAGGAGGAGGCCGATCTGCTTGTAGGAAGTGTGCAGTGCCTCTGCACAGGCAGTTCTAGGGGGGATGGACTCTGGTGAGGTTTTCAGGGAGTGATGGAATTCGATGCTGATGTCAGGCTAAGGCAACCACTAATGACATGGGTGATTGTGTTCAGCTCACAATCACCAAGATGCTTATGCCAGCGTCTGCCCCACAGCACTGCACAGTATCTCACTGGAGCGAATACCAGCGCCAGGAGTGAAGGTGTAAATCTGCTCCCCAGGAGGTTCCCGCCAGCAGTGCGGGGGGTGATCTTTCTAAGTGCTCTAGTGGGAGCAGTAGGTCAGACTGCCGTCCAGTCTGCCTAACTAGGTGAGAGCTGGCTGGGAGGGGAGTGGACAAACTTCAACATTGCCCAAGTGATTAGCCTGGTCAGTGGTGGAGAGACCCTGACAGGTAGTTGCTGTGTGCAGAGACTGGACAGAGGCGCTACGTTCCTCAGCAACACAAGAGATCAGATGTACAGGAACCTCCCTGAGTGTTTATCCCTTGGATGTTTGCAGACTCTGGCATCTCAGAAGTGGCTCATCTCCGACTGGTGAATGGCCCAAGTCACTGCGCTGGGAGAGTTGAGGTGCTTCACAACCAGCAGTGGGGAACCGTGTGTGATGACAGCTGGGACTTACAGGATGCCGGAGTCGTGTGCAGGCAGCTGGGCTGTGGGACGGCGTTATCAGCCCCACGGGGGGCTCGATTTGGGCGAGGATCTGACCGTATCTGGCTGGATGACGTCAACTGCACAGGGACAGAAGTTGCCCTCTCCGATTGCAGGGCTCTGTCTTGGGGAGAGAATAACTGTACCCACGGAGAAGATGCCGGTGTTGTGTGCTCAGGTAACTTGTATCCTTCACGTCACTGTGTATTGTGCAGGGATCAGGGTGGGAAGCTTTTGGCAGAGACCCAGCTCTCCTGTCTGAGTCAGTGCTGACCCCAGTGCCCCAGAATGGTGCTAAGGGCCTGTAATGTAAGGAGCTGTTTCAGGGTCACAGTAACTGTCGCCCTTCCCATGGTATCCCCATTTTCCCCACATAGTTCTACATGCCTATGCTGCAGGGAGCGGGATGGGGGCTCAGTAGGGGACGCTCTGCCCTCAAAGTCGGTGCTATCCCAGTGCCCCAGCACAGCACTTAGGGCCTGCGCTGCAGGGAACAGTACGTGTGCCTCTGAGAGACCTTTCCCATCGCTTATTGCTCTGATCCCCCTGCCCCACTACAGCACAATAGGGCTAGGATCTGTTTATGAAGTGTGGGGTTCCTATCCCCTTCTCTCCAGGTGATTTACGTCTTGGCTAATTACCCCTGAACCTGGAACATGTGGCAAGTCAGGAGGAACCACAGGGAGAGGTGTTTGCTCCAGGATGGGGCCGATCTGCTTGTAGGAAGTGTGCATTGCCTCTGCTCTGGTCGGAACCATTGTCAGCCTGGTGCGCAGCAGGTTCCTGCCAGGCGTCCCTGCGCTCCAGGCAGTTCTAAGGGGGATGGACTCTGGGTGACATTTTCAGGGAGCTATGGAGCCAACACATGTAAATTGAATACTGATGTCAGGCTAATGCAACCACTAATGACACGGGTGACTGTGTTCAGCTCCCAGTCACCAAGATGCTTATCCCAGCGTCTGCCCCACAGCACTGCACAGTATCACACTGGAGCGAATACCAGCGCCAGGAGTGAGGGTGTAAATCTGCTCCCCAGGAGGTTCCTGCCAGCAGTGCGGGGGGTGATCTTTCTAAGTGCCCTAGGGGGAGAGTAGGATAGACTGAAGTCCAGTCTTCCTGATTAGGTGACCAGCTGGCTGGGAGGGGAGCGGACAAACTTCAACATTGCCCAAGTGATTAGCCTGGCCAGTGGTGGGGAGTCCTTCACAGGCAGTTGCTGTGTGCAGAGACCAGTCAGATCCGTCCGCGGGAGGCGCTACATTCCCCAGTGACACGAGAGATCAGTTGCACAGCAACCTCCCTGATTGTTTATTCCCTTCGGTGTTTGTAGACGCTGGCATCTCAGAAGTGGCTCAGATCCGACTGGTGAACAGCAGGAGTCAATGCGCTGGGAGGGTCGAGGTGCTTCACAACCAACAATGGGGAACCGTGTGTGATGACGGCTGGGATTTACAGGATGCTGGAGTCATATGCAGGCAGCTGGGCTGTGGGACGGCGTTATCAGCCCCAAGAGGGGCTCGATTTGGGCAAGGATCTGTCCGTATCTGGCTGGATGACGTCAACTGCACAGGGACAGAAGCTGCCCTCTCTGATTGCAGGGCTTGGCCGTGGGGAGACAATAACTGTACCCACGGAGAAGATGCCGGTGTTGTGTGCTCAGGTAATCTTCATCTACCACCATGCATGTTTCAGTGCAACATGTGACTATGGGTGGTGCAGGGATCGGGCTGGGAATCTTTCAGCACAGACCCAGCTCTCCTGTCTGAGTCAGTGCTGACCCCAGGGCCCCAGCATGGTGCTAAGGGCCTGTACTACAGGCGAGCCCTCGAGGTCACAGTAAGTGTCGTTCTTCCCATGGTGTCAGCGCTAACTCCATTTCCCCCACACAGTTCTATGTGCCTGTGGTGCAGGGAGCAGGATGGGGGCTCAGTGGGGGGCGCTCTCCCATCGAAGTCAGTGCTGGCCCCAGTGTCCCACCACAGCACTTAGAGCCTGCGCTGCAGGGAGCAGTACGTGTGCCTCTGTGTGCCCCGTCGCTGATCGCTCTGATCCCCCTGCCCTGCTAGAGCACAATGGGACGCTGGGTAACCGTAGATCCCATTTGTTGGATTTGGGGTTGAATGAATCCTGCAGCCACTCAGGAATCCCTTTATGAAGTGTGGGGTTCATATCCCCATCACTCCGGGTGATTTCCATCTCAGCTAATTACCCCTGAACCTGGAATATGCCCTACTGCTATGACTGGAGACAGGGTTCTTCCTCACTTCCTCTGTTACACAGCTCATGAGTTTCTGTGTCCTGTCTCTCATCTACCTTGTTCCACACCACAGATGGCTGCCTGGTAGTGGTGGGGAGTAGGGCTGTGAAGTTATTAAAAAGATAATCGTGATTAATTGGGAGATAAACAATTAATCATGATTAAGTGCATAATTTATAGCACCTTTACACAATAATAGAATACAATTTATTTCATTTTTTGGGATCTTTTCTACATTTTCAAATATATTGATTTCAATTAGAAAAGAGAATTAAAACTGTACAGTGCTCACTTCATATTTATTTTTAAGTACAAATATTTGCACTATAAAAAAGAAACAGAAGAAATGGTATTTTCAGTTCACCTCCTACAAGTACTCTAGTGCAATCTTTTTTTCAGGAATGTTGAACTTACAAATGTTGAATGATTTACAAGTAATAACTGCAATCAAAAATAAAACAATGTAAAATTTTAGAATGTACAAGTCCACTCAATCCTACAGCTTATTCATACAGTCGCTCAGACAGACAAGTTTGTAAACAAGATGCAAGCACCATTATCTCCTTCAAAGGTAAACAATGTTACCGGAAAGTGAGAACAGGAAATCACATGGCACTGTTTAAGCTGGTGTAGCAAAATATTTATGTGCCAAATGCGCTAAAAATTCATATGTCCCTTCATTCTTCGACTACCATTCCAGAGAAAATACGTCCATGCTGATGATGAGTTCTGCTCGATAACGATCCAAACCAGTGCAGACTGACAAATGTTCATTTTCATCATCTGAGGGCTGGTCCACACTAAGCCCCCAGTTCGAACTAAGATTCGCAACTTCAGCTACGTGAATAACTGAAGTATCTTAGTTTAAACCTAAAGGTACTTACCGCGGGTCCACACGCGGCAGGCAGGCTCCCCCGTCGACTCCACCTACTCCTCTCGCGGAGCAGGATTACCGGCGTCGACGGTGAGCACTTCTGGGATCGATTAATCACGTCTGGACAAGATGTGATAAATCGATCCCAGAAGATCGATTACTTGCCGCCGAACCAGCGGGTAAGTATAGACATACCCTGAGTCAGATGCCACCAACAGAAGGTTGATTTTCTTTTTTGGTGGTTCAGGTTCTGTAGTTTCTGCATTGGAGTTTTGCTCTTTTAAGACTTCTGAAAACATGCTCCACACCTTGTCCCTATCAGATTTTGGAAGGCATTTCAGATTCTTAAATCTTGGGTCGAGTGCTGTAGCTAGCTTTAGAAATTTCACATTGGTACTGTAATGTTCCCCTCTGGTGTTATCTGGACTGGTGATCTGGTAGGTCACTCCAATCCTTGACTCTGGGAGCCAGCCATACCGTGCTCTGCTCTGATAACCCCCACTCCTGGGCTGTTCACACACAGCCTCTGACATGTAAGCTGCTCCTTGGATCGTGCAACTGAATGACACTAGCCAATATCGCTGGTTCCAGACAGAGCCCTAGAAACCTCCGTCTTGCAGTGGCCAGTTATCCCCACTGGATGCTGCAAGCTTATGTAAGTTCACCAATTTAACAAAGAAATTGGTATGCACCAGGCTTGTTATCACAAGGGGAGTCTCTGACATGCTTCAAACCAAACACACTGCTTCAGGTAGGACAAACAAACTGAGTTATTAACTATGAAGATACATTTTAAGTGATTATAAGTCAAAGCATAGCAAGTCGGATTTTGTCAAATGAAATAAAAGCAAAACACATTCTAAGCTGATCTTAACACTTTTAATGCCCTTTCAAACTTAGATACTTCTTACGACGGGCGTGCTGGTTGCTCTTCAGACAGGCTGTCCCCTTTGATCAGCACTTCAGTCGCTTGGTGTAGTGTCCTTAGATGTAGGTGGAAAAGAGAGGAAGAGCTTGGCAAACATTTCTCTCTTTTATTATGTTCTTTCTTCCCTTTTGGCTTTGCCCCACCCTCTTCAGGATCAGGTGAGCATTACCTCACCGCAGTCCCAAACTGACCAAGGGAAGGGGGGGTGACTCACTGGAGAGTGCAACAGATCCTTTTGTTGCTGCCTAAGCCAGCATTCTTTGTTCCTGTGAGGCTGGGTTGGGTTTGTCCCATATATGCCTTGATGAGGTGTGAACTATCCTTCTGCTCTTCCCTGGGCTTATGTTAAACCATGAGGATACATTTTCAGCCTCATAACTATATACATGAAATTATAACCTGTAACATTACTATAATATTACTGCAACAACAATTACTATAACATCACTATAACAACAAAGCTCAGTGCATCATGAGCTTCCTGAAGACACACAACATGACAAACTTTGTATTGGATACCACATAATCATTTTATAAGGATGAACATGGGGGTGCTGCGTGATTTCCCGAGGTACAGAGGGTCACAGGCGCCTTCTTTACATTTTGTGAAATTTGCAGTGAAAGTGTTCTTAAAATGAACAACATTTTCTGAGTCATCATCCGAGACTACTGTAACATGAAAGATATGGCAGAATGCAGGTAAAATACATAGCAGGAGATACAGAATTCTCTCTCAAGGATTTCAGTCACAAATTAAATTAACACATCGCTTTTTTTAACGAGCATCACCAGCATGGTAGCATGTCATCTGGAATGGTGGCCGAAGCATGTAGGGGCATATGAATGTTTAGCATACCTGGCATGTAAATACCTTGAAAAGCCACCTACAAAAGTGCCATGTGAACGCCTCTTCTCACTTTTGGGTGACATTGCAAATAAGAAACAGGCAGCATTATCTCCCATAAATGTAAACTTGTTTGACTGAGCGATTGGCTGAATGAGAAGTAAGACTGAGAGGATGTGTAGGCTCTAAGTTTTCCATTGTTGGGGTTTTTTTTGAGTATAGTTATGTAACAAAAAAAATCAACATTTGTAAGTTGCACTTTCACAATAAAGAGATTGCACTACAGTACTTGTGTGAGGCGAATTGCAAAATACTATTCCTTTTACCATTTTTACAGTGAAAATATTTCTAATCCAAAATATAGTAAAAACTGTTTTTTTTTTTTCAGCACTTCACCAACAGGAAAGCTCTATAAATTGGCATTTCGGATCTTCATTGAAATGCCCATTTATAATCTGTGGCTGGCAGGGTGCTGGGGCACAGAAGAGGGTTTGAAGCGCGGGCTCTGGGAGAGACTTGGGGTGTGGCAGGGGTCTTGGTATGTGGGAGAGGGTGCTGGGTTAAGATCCAGGGGCCTCTCACCTTGAATGGCTCCCCGTAAGCGGAGACCTGTCCCAGGATCTGGCTACTCCTAAGTGGAGGCTCGTCAGGTGGCTCTCTATTCTGCCTGCCCCCTGTGCCAGCTGCACTGCTCCCATTGGTTGGGAACCACGGGCAATGGGAGCTGCGGGGGCAGTGCCTGCCAGTGGAGGGAGTGCGCCAACCCGCCTGCCATGCCTGCACCTAGGATCAGCTGGGACGAGTTGCTGCTTCCGGGGAACTGCCTGAGGTCACCCTGGATCCGGCACCCTGCATCTGATACCGCGCCCCAACTGCCTACCCTGAGCCCCCTCCTGCACCCAAACTTCCTCCCCCTTAGTTAACTATCATTTTTCGTTTACCGCCACCCCCCATTCCCCCAACATGCCAGATAAAACAACTTAAAGTGTAATAATATCAAGTGAAAACTGTACACGTATTCTTTGTTGTAACTAAAATCAATATATTTGAAAATATAGAAAAGCATGCAAAATATTTAATAAATTTCATTTGATATTCTATTTCACAGTGTGATTAAAACTGCGATTAATCGTGATTAATTTTTTTAATCATTATTTTTTTTTGAGTTAACTGTCATTAATTGACATCGAGTGAACCCCAACAGGCTGTTGCAGAGGCTGTTCAGACCTGTCAGTGGGAGGCGCTATGTCCTTCTTTGAGTGATTGCTCATGTGCATTTCAATAGGTGTGTGCGCGCCGCATGCATGATCGTCGGAAGGTTTTTCCCTAGCGGTACCCATCGGGTCGGCTGTGGAGACCCCTGGAGTGGCGCCTTCATGGAGGTGTATATAGGTCCCCGACGACCCGCTGCCTGCTCAGTTCCTTCTTATGGCCAGTGATGGTCATTAGAGCAGCTGAGTCTCTTGCATTCGCAAGTGCCTTCGTAGTGGTTCCCTTTTCTTAGTTGCAGATAGTTAATAGTAAGTTATATAGTAGTTTCTAGTTAGTTGGGCTTACTTTGGGGGCTTTCTCCACACCCCAGTTTCCCCAGGCACCTGGGCATGCCTCGGTCACAGGAGTTTAAGGTGTGCGAGAGGTGTGCGAAACCTATGCCCACATGCGATCCACACAATCCTTGTCTCAAGTGCCTAGGAGACGGTATCAGACAGACAAGTGCCCAATTTGCTGGAGTTTTAGATCCAGGACTAAGAGAGAGCGGGACTATCATTAAAAGCTACTTCTGATGGAGTCAGCTCTCCGCACCCAGCCAGCACAGGAAATGGCACCGGTATCATCGGTGCGCAGCCTTCCGGCCTTGATGCGGGATGTCCCGGCACCAGGAAAGGACTCCTCCAAGGAGCACGGACACTGCTGCCCTGCTCGTAAGGCCAGTGCTACCCGGCGGCACTGCTCACAGTACCCGGTGCTGCATAAGAAAAAGAAGGCGGACAGGGTTCGTTCCTCCATCAAAAATCCGCAAGGGGATTCCAGCAGAGTGCGTCTTGCAGCAGGAAACCCACGGTCTGGATCTGAAGACCCGTTACTGTTGACTCCGGCCCCAACTGGAGGCCCATCTAGTACGGTGCTGGTGGACTCCCCTCCACACCGGACACCTATGAGGCAGCGCGCGACCTTACTGCCATTATGGCGCAGACCCTTGCCTCGCAGGTGTGAGCTCCGGCACCGCAAGCTCAGGCACCATAAGTGGCACTGATGATGGCACCGGCTGCAGCATCTATGGCAGCGCTGCATATGGGTCCAGCACCCTTTGTGGCACCGATGGTGGCATTGCCCCTAGTTCATCATTACGGCAATCCCATGATGTTATGGCACCGCTCACCATCACCTTGGTGCTGCTCCACGACACTGTGGGGCTCCGCCCTCCTGTGGTCAGGCACAGAGTACTCATCTGAGTCAGACGCTGAGTCTTCTGTCTCTCAAAGCAGCCAGTACTGCTCCTGCTCCCAGCCCCAGTCCTGGCACTGCAGAGATGTGGACTCATTGGCACTGGCAGTCTCCTGGCCCCTCCAATGGCAAGGCCCAGTACAATGGCCCTTTTGCACTCCTTCGACCTATCATCAGACTCAGGGTCAGGGCTCCAGGGCCGCATTGGTGGCATTTGCACCCCGTTCTGTCCCTGTGGCGGGGTGACGTCTCACCGGTGCGGCGCCGCCTGCTGGTTTTCCAGGGAATTAGCTCTTTTCCAGCTCTTTAGCGCCCTCTGCTGGCTCAGGTCTCTCCTGCCGCTGGCCCCCGTGTCCCTCCTGGATCCCGGTGCCCTTTGCCCAGGGGTTCTGCCCACCTCAGTGCCCCCTCACTCTGGGTCTCCCCTCCCAGTGGAACCCCGAACCCCCTATCCCCACCTTGACTCATTGGCTACTGCCAGTCATCATCTAGAGCCTATTCTCTGGGGCAGACTGCAGTTTGTAAACCACTCATCATCGGCAAGGGGGGTTAGACCTGCTGCCTCTGCCTTTATCTGGGATTCCCCTCTGCAGCCCCAGTACCTTTTTGTGAGCCCTTAGCTTGGCCTGCAGCCTGGGACTTTGCTAGGCTGGAGCTCCCCAGCTCCCTCTGCCCTTCCCCGGTGCTTCTTCACCCTAGATACTCTTCTCAGCTTCCCAGGCAGTCAGGTCCTTCTCTCTCTGAGGCTAGAGAAAGTGTGTCTCTCTTCTGCTTCTGGCCCCAGCCTTCTTATAAGTCCATCTGGGCCCTGATTAAACTGACCACAGCTGTGGCTGCTTTACCAATCAGCCCAGCTTTCTCCGCTGCAGCCCTCTCCAGGGCTGCTTTATTTCCTTCAGGCAGGAGTGGGGTAACCACTCCCCTACACCCCCGAGAAACGTCGGTGGCTCACACCCAGGGCTCCTGAGGACCCCGAATGAGACAGGGACTCTGGGCCGTCATGCTCAGGCACAGCGCCTGAACCAGTGCCACTAGTTGTACTGCAGCCATGTCCAGTCACGGGGGGGGGGAGAAAAAGGCACCTGACCCAGCCTCCAGAGAGCCAGTAGGGCAAGAAGACCCAGTCCCACAGGCCTTCTCCTTCTCCTTCCTGGATCAGGCAGTGGCAGACACCACCATCACCCTTTGGTGTTGGACACTTGGGGACACCAGGACATTCTTAGGAGGGTGTCCCTAAACCTGAATCTCCAGCTTGAAGAGGTCACGGAGGAGTGGGACCCGATGGTGGACATCCTCTATGGTGGCCTTGCCCCTGATAAGAACGATCCAGAACACTCCTAGGGTGCTGTGGCAAACTAAAGCCTGAATACCACCCACCACTATAGGGGTGGAGAGAAGCTATTTTTTACCGCAGAAAGGGTACGAACACCCTTTCACCCACCCCCAACTGGTAGTCAATGCGGCAAATCATAAGGAGCGACAGGTGCAGCCAGGTCCCACCCCAAAGTTACGGGACACTAAGAAGCTGGACCTTTTCGGCTGAAAGGTCTACTCGACCGGGGGGCTCCAGCTTCAAGTGGCCAACCAGCAAGCGGTACTCAGCCGCTTTCAATTCCTGGAACTCATTAGCAAAATTCCAGGAGTTGCTTCTGGCTGACTCGTGCAAGAAGTTTAGCGTTCTTCTCGAGGAGGGCAAAGTGGTCTTGAGAACCTCCCTCCAGGCTATGTTAGACGCGGAAGACTCGGCAGCTTGGACTATGGCCACCGCCATTACAAGGAGGTGAAGAACGTGGCTGCAGGTGGTGCACTCCACAAGAGTGCAGGCGTTGTCCTCAGCATTCCTAGCACAGGTCCCTATCCAGGAAATATGCAAGGCAGCAGCGTGGTCCTCTATCCACACCAACACGTCACACTACGCCATGACCCAACAGGCAAGGGATGATGTAGCCTTTGGCAGGGCAATCCTGCATTCCTCAAATAGGTGAATTCCAACCCCTCCCCCAGGGAAACTGCTTGGGAGTCACCTATTGGAATGCACATGAGCAATCACTTGAAGAAGAAAAACAGTTACCTACCTCTCATAATTGTTGTTCTTTGAGATGTGTTGCTCATGTCCATTCCAAATGCCACCTGCCTCCCCTCTGTCAGAGTATTCCGGCAAGAAGGAACTGAGCAGGCAGCGGGTCGGCAGGTACTTATATACACAGCCATGAAGGTGCCACTCCAGGGGTCTCCACAGCCCATCCGACTGGTACTGCTAGGGGAAAAAATCTTTTAGAATGGACATGAGCAACACATCTCGAAGAACAACAGATACGAGAGGTAGGTAACCATTTTTTCCACAGCAACACTAGTGGTCAGATGCACAGGAACCTCCTTTAGTGTTTATTCCCTTGGATGTTTGCAGACTCTGCCATCTCAGAAGTGGCTCAGCTCCAACTGGTGAATGGTCCAAGTCGCTGCGCTGGGAGAGTCGAGGTGCTTCACAACCAGCAGTGGGGAACCGTGTGTGATGACAGCTGGGACTTACAGGATGCCAGAGTTGTGTGCAGGCAGCTGGGCTGTGGGACGGCGTTATCAGCCCCAGGAGGGGCTCGATTTGGGCGAGGATCAGACCGTATCTGGCTGGATGACATCAACTGCACAGGGACAGAAGCTGCCCTTTCCGATTGCAGGGTTCAGCCTTGGGGAGAGAATAACTGTACCCACGGAGAAGATGCCGGTGTTGTGTGCTCAGGTAACCTTCATCTACCACCCTGCCTGTTGTAGGGTGGAGGGTTGTAAGCTCCTTACGGGGCATTGTCCCCTCAAAGCCAGTTCTGACCCAAGCATGGTGCTTGGGGTCTGTGCTTTAGGTTGCAATATGATGGTTCCACTAGGGAGGCTCTCCTCTCAGTCTGTGCTGTCCCTAATTCCCCTGTGCGGTTCTATAGGCCTATGCTACAGGGAGAGGTGTGAGGGCTCAGTAGGGGACGCTCACACTCTCCCTTTGATGTCAGTGCCGGCCCCACTACCCTAGTGCAGTGCTAGGGGTCCTGTGCTGCAGGTAGGGGGGTGTCAGTAAGGCGCTTTCTCCATTTGCTGTTGTGCTGGCCCTAATGCCCCAGTGCAGTACCATGGCCCCTAGCATGTGGAAGCCTTGTCTGTGCCCACTGGGGGACAGCTCCCTGACTCGCTCAGCCACAGGCCACACAACCATGCCCTCTAGGCCTTGGGGAGGGAGGTGACCTCTTTCCAGGTTGGCAATAGCCACACTTCACCCCTCAATCCTCTGAACGTCCCCCTGTACCACCCAGTCCCTGTCTCGCTGGGCATTCACAGCAGTCACAGATCTACTGCTCCCAAAGGACCATGATCCCAAGGTGACCAGCTCCACCTCCCAACTCTTCTCCAATCAGCACACAGCTCTAGATCCCGTTATAGTCACATCAACGACAAGTGATTTCACAGAATGTAGAGATTTGAGGGGTACCAAGGAGAAGGGTTGGAAAGAAATGGTTCCATGGCCAGTAAAATCATACCACGTTAACTAGAGGCTAGAATCATTGAACAAGATACTTTTCTGTCTGGTAGAACAACACTCACCCCAAGGTACTTCCAGGGTTTTACTCCAGGCTTGGCTGTGATCTCCTGTTCCTGAGACAAACACTATCAGCTGCCTTCTGGGTGAAAGGGAGCTCTTGTCCCCTTTCCTCTTTCTTTGTCGGTACAGACCATTGTTTCTTCCCAGAAGTGGTCTCTCTTTGGAGACTTGTGCTGAGGGTCCTTGGTCTTTGTAAATTCTGAGCCCCCTACTGGGCCCAGACAGTGAATATAGCCTGTCTCCTCGGATGTGCTTTGTTCTATGTGCTGATTGGCTCAGCCGAAGGTGATATTTTTCACTTGTAGGGGAGGGATATCTCAGTGGTTTGAGCATTGCTCTACTAACCCTAGGGTTGTGAGTTCAATCTTTGAGCGGGACCACTTAGGGATCAAGGGCCAAAATCAGTACTTGTTACTGCTAGTGAAGGCAGGGGATGAGACTGGACTGAATGATCTTTCAAAGTCCCTTCCAGTTCTAGAAGATAGGATATCTCTATTTATTTATAACAATTCTGGAGCATCATATTCTACATTTTATATCTCTCTTCAGCTATCTCCCATAGAAATATCGTGCTCCCATTAGGGCGATGAGAGGGCTGCTGGCTCTTTTTAGAGACCTCACATGCCACCTTTGGTGAGCTATTGTGCATATATCTCACCCAGGGGATCCCCATATAACTCTAGGCCACCGTGTGCCCTCTGCCAGTTGGCGTCCACTTATCTTTGGGGCAGACTCCTCTGCCGCACACTGGGGACCTGGGTTACTGCAGCTTCCATTTGTTTCATTTGGTGTCAATGGAGCCTGCAGCCGCTCACTCAAACGAAAAATTCAGGGCCAATTTCTCAAGACTCCCTTTCCTAAGCACTGTGTTCTGGCAGATTTTCATTTCACAGAATTAGTCCTGAAGTTGTAACTTTCCCTAGAGCTGGACACAGGAGATGCAATTCTTCCTCACTTCCTGTCCTACACAGCCTACATATTTCCCTGTCCTGTTTCTCAGCTGCCCTGTCCGACCACAGAACTGGCTGCAGGTCAGTGGGGGAATCTTCTTCTTTTGTGTACGTCACAAGTCGATATCTATGTAACCCTTCTGCCGGTGGCATCAGAAGGGACCAGGGCCAGATTCAATATCTAGGTGTTCCTTTCCAGCAATATAACGCAGATCCAGCTTGAACACCCACCCAGTAACATCGGACAATTACACACCACCCTCAGGGTGCTGCTATGAGGGAAAGGTTCCCCTCTTGCAACCACAGATTCTCAGTGAAGAAAAGAAACTTTTTAATAATGAGAAAAACGAGGAGCTCTTGTGCACCATAGAGACTAAGAAATTTATTTGGGCATAAGCTTTCGTGGGCTAACACGGGGGTTAGTGATAACAAGGCCAATTCAATCCAGGTGGAAGTGGCCAGTTACCAACAGTTGACAAGAAGTGGTGAATATCAACAGAGGTAGAATTCGTTTTTGTAGTGCTAATGAGACCAATTCAATCAGGATGTATGTCGCCTATTCCCAGCAATGTCCCTCTGCCATGTACATTGGCCAAACTGTACAGTCTCTACGCAAAAGAATAAACGGACACAAATTATACATCTAGACCTGTAACATTCAAAGACCAGTAGGAGAGCACTTCAGTCTCCCTAGACACTCAATAACAGACTTAAATGTGGCCATTCTTCAACGAAAAAACTTCAAGAACACTTCAATGAGAAACTACAGAACTGGAATTAATTTGCAAACTGGACACCAACAAATTAGGCCTGAATAAAAACTGTGAGTGGCTGGGTCACTACAAAAAGTAATTTTCTCTCTGTTGATACACCTTCTTCTCAACTCTTGGGAATTGGCCACTCCCACCTTGATTGAATTGGCCTCGTTAGTACTGACCCACCACATGGTCAGGCAACTCCTATTTTTTCATGTGCTGTAATATATATACTGCCTAATGTATTTTTCACTCCATGCATCTGATAAAGTGGTATTAGCCCATGAAAGCTTATGCTCAAATAAATTTTACTCTCTAAGGTACCACAAGGACTCCTCATTTTTTTTGCTGATACAGACTAACACGGCTCCCACTCTGAAATGTTTAATGAAAGGAGGGAAGCCCCTGACATTAACTTGGGGAAACGCCACAAACAGGATTTTGTAAACATAAAACCGTGAGCAAAACACCTACCCCAGAGTATGTTGGGCAGTGTCTTTTGCTTCAGGTTCTTGAGTCCAGCAACTAAAAGTTTGTGTATGATGCCCCTCCCTTCTCCCTCCATTCCACCCCACTCACAGTGGTTGCCCTTAGTTAGTGAAGACCCAGAGTTCAGAGGTGCACCTGTGTGAATTCAGTTCCCACCATGAGGGCAGGGAGGAGAGCACCTGGTTCGCTCTGCTGTCTGGGTGCTTGCTCTGGTGGCAGCTGCCCTGCAAGCCACTCACCACTCTGCTCCCTCTCACCTTCTGCTGTCCCTGGCCTCTCTACTGTGACCTCTGCAGGTCGCTCTCTTGAACCTCCAGCCAGCTCTCAGTGACAGTCAACTCTTAGTGGGAAAACCTCAGTGCTGAAGCAGGCTGGACAGAAACACTGTCTCACAGAATGTGATTTCAGCTCTAGTGATCACTTAAACCAGTGGTCCCCAATGCGGTGCCCGCGGATGCCATGGCCCATGCGGGGCATCTATGTGTGCCCGCCTACTGACAAGGGAGCGCCCCACCATCGGCATTTTGGTGGACACGCCTCTTGATGATGCTGCTTCTTGGCGACATTTCAGTGGTGACGCTCCTTGGTGTTGCCACTTCTCAGCAGCATTTCGGCAGCTGCTTGTCCAGTGGCCATGCTCCACCGCGGCGTTTCGGCCTCTACTCGTCTGGTGCCTGCCACACTGAAAGGTTGGGGACCACTGACTTAAACCAAAAAGACAGCCAATGGAGCATTCATTAACTCTTTGTCCCGAGGGCCACATCTGGGTGGCTCAGGTCAGGGGGTTGGCGTGTAGGAGGGGGTGCAGAGTGCGGGAGGTGGCTTAGAGTAGGAAGATGGGGTGCAGGAGGGGTACGGGGTGTGGGATGGGGCTCAGGGAAGGGGGTTCGATGCAAGTGGGCTGTGGGGTTTGGCAGGGGGCTGAGGGCAGGGGTTGGGGTGCAGGAGGGCTGCAGAGGGCAGCAGGGGGCTCAGGGAAGGGGATTGTACTGCAGGAGGCATGCTAGGTGCGGCAGGGTGTTGGGGTGCAGGCAGAGTGAGGTGGGGGTTCAGGGTGCGGGCTCCAGCTGGCGGCTGTTTACCTGGAGTGGTTCTGGGATGTCAGCGGCTCACACAAGGGCAGGCTCCCTGCTTGCCCTGGTTCCGTGCCGTGTCGCGCTGCTCCCGGAAGTGGCCGGCACCACGTCCCTGCGGCCCCTGGGGGAGGGCAGAGGGCTCCACGCGCTGCTCTTGCCTGCGCGTACCTCCCCTGACTCTCCCATTGGCCGCGATTCCCCATTCCTGGGCAATGGGAGTTTTGGGGAGCAGTTCTTACAGGCGAGGGGAGCACACAGAGCCCTCTGTCCCCCGACTCACCCCCAGGGGTCACAGGGAGGTGGTCCAGCCGGTTCCGGGAGTGGTGCGGGGCCAGTGGCACCACGGGGGTAGCAATCCTATGGACCGGATCCAAAGCCCTGACAGGCCGGATCTGGCCCTCAGGCCATAGATTCCCTACCCCTGCATTCAAATACTACAATGAATTGTAGCACAGAACCAGCCAACATAGCTCTGTGTGCTGGATACCGGGCAGAGTTGGTGTGTTCATTTAAATACAGTCTGGTCCTGAAGCCTTTTCCTGTCCTCATCTTATGACTAGCTGTCAGGGGAGAGCTCATTCCGGCCTTGCTTACCTCTAGCTAGTTCAGCCATCTGACTGCATCCTCAAGGTCCAGTCTTCTAACGGGGCTCTCCTCCACCATGTGGGACTGTCTGTATTGCTGCCCCACAGGCACACTGAGAAGATCAGGCTAAGCCACATTTCTGCATTGCAGCAATTCCTGTGGTCAGTACAGTGAGGGGCACATTAAGCCTATCCCAGGTTCTGCATCCCAGGTTGTAAATGGGCAGATACAAGTTAGGGCTTCTGAAAATCCATCAGCACACCAGTCTCCATCCCAGAGTTGCTGCCCCTCTGTGAGGACCCAGCTGTCATCCCAGCTCTGCCATCATTCATCTGAGACTGGTACTGGGCTGGCAGCACTAGATACGAGTGCAGCAATGGCTGCCACAAAACGATGTTGCCAAGTCAGTCGTGACAAGTCAGGAGGAACCGCAGGGGCAGGTGTTTGCTTCAGGAGGGGGCCGATCTGCTTGTAGGAAGTGTGCATTGCCTCTGCCCTGGTCGGAACCATTGTCAGCCTGGTGCGCAGCAGGTTCCTGCCAGACGTCCCTGCGCTCCAGGCAGTTCTAAGGGGGATGGACTCTGGGTGACGTTTTCAGGGCTAGATGGAGCCAACACATGTAAATTGGATGCTGATGTCAGGCTAAGGCAACCACTAATGACACGGGTGACTGTGTTCAGCTCCCAGTTACCAAGATGCTAATGTCAGCATCTGCCCCACAGCACTGCACAGTATCGCACTGGAGCGAATACCAGCACTAGGAGTGAGGGTGTAAATCTGATCCCCAGGAGGTTCTTGCCAGCATGCGGGGGGGGCGGGGTGATCTTTTTAAGTGCTCTAATTGGAGCAGTAGGTCAGACTGCCGTCCAGTGTGCCTAATTAGGTGACAGCCTAACTAGGTGAGAGCTGGCTGGGAGGGGAGTGGACAAATTTCAACATTGGCCACGTGATTAGCCTGATCAGTGGTGAGGAGCCCTTGACTGGCAGTTGCTTTGTGCAGAGACCAGTCGGATACATCGGCAGGAGGCGCTACATTCCCCAGCGACACGAGAGATCAGTTGCACAGGAAACTCCCTGAGTGTTTATTGCCTTGGGTGTTCACAGACGCTGGCATCTCAGAAGTGGCTCAGCTCCGACTGGCGAACAGCAGGAGTCACTGCGCTGGGCGGGTAGAGGTGCTTCACAACCAGCAGTGGGGAACCGTGTGTGATGACAGCTGGGACCTACAGGATGCTGGAGTCGTGTGCAGGCAACTGGGCTGTGGGACGGTGTTATCAATCCCAGGAGGGGCTCGATTTGGGCGAGGATCAGACCATATCTGGCTGGATGACGTCAACTGCACAGGGACAGAAGCTGCCCTCTCTGATTGCCAGGCGCAGTCTTGGGGAGTGAATAACTGTACCCACGGAGAAGCTGCCAGTGTTGTGTGCTCAGGTAACTTGCATCCATCACGTCACTGTGGGTGGTGCAGGGATCAGGCTGGGAAGCTTTCAGCACAGACCCAGCTCTCCTGTCTGAGTCAGTGATGAACCCAGTGCCCCAGCATGGTGCTAAGGGCCTGCACTGAAGGGAGAAGGTTCGAGGTCACAGTAAGTGTTGTTCTTCCCATGGTGTCAGTGTTGACTCCATTTTTCCCACACAGTTCTACATGCCTGTACTGCAGGAAGCAAGATGGGGGTTCAGCAGGGGTCACTCTCCCCTCGAAGTCAGTGCTGAGCCCAGTGCCCCAGGACACCAATTAGGGCCTGCGCTGCAGGGAGCAGTACGTGTGCCTCCGTGAGAGACCCTCCCTGTCGCTGATCACTCTGATCCCCCTGCTCCGCTACAGCACAATGGGACGCTGGGTAACCATAGATCCCATTTGTGGGATTTGGGGTTGAATGGATCTTGCAGCCAATCAGGGATCCCTTTATGAAGTGTGGGATTCCTACCCCTGTCACTCTGGGTGATTTACATCTCAGCTAAGTAACCCTGAACCTGGAATATCCCCCACTGCTGTGACTGGACACAGGGTTCTTCCTCATAGCTTATGAGTTTCTGTGCCTTGTCTCTCATCTACCTTGTTCCACCCCACAGTGGCTGCATGATAGTGGAGGGGAGTACGGCTGTCAAGTTATTAAATAATTAATCATGATTAATTGCACATTTAATCACGTCTTTACACAATAACAGAATACCGTTTATTTCAATTTTTTGGGATGTTTTCTACGTTTTCAAATATATTTATTTCAATTACAATACAGAATACAAACTGTACAGTGCTCACTTTATATTTATTTTTTATTACAAATATTTGCACTGTAAGAAAGGAACAAAAGAAATAGTATTTTCAATTAATCTCATACAAGTACTGTAGTGCAATCTCTTTATCAGGAAAGTTGAACTTACAAATGTTGAATGGTTTACAAATAATAACTGTAATAAAAAAGAAAACAATGTAAAATATTAGATCCTACAAGTCCAATCAGTCCTACATCTTATTCAGCCAGTCACTCAGACAGACAAGTTTGTTTACCTTTGCAGGAGATAATGCTGCTTGCTTCTTGATTACAATGTTACCTGAAAGTGAGAACAGGCATTCACATGGCACTGTTGTAGCTGGTGAAAAAAAAAATCTTTATGTGCCAGATGTGGTAAAAATTCATATGTCCCTTCATGCTTGGACTACCATTCCAGAGGACATGTGTCCATGCTGATGATGGGTTCTGCCCGATAACGATCCAAAGTAGTGCAGACCAACAAATGTTCATTTTCATCATCTGAGTCAGATGCCACCAGCAGAAGGTTGATTTTCTTTTTTGGTGGTTCAGGTTCTGTAGTTTCCACATTGGAGTGTTGCACTTTTAAGACTTCTGAACGCATGCTCCACACCTCATCACTCTTAGATTTTGAAAGGTGCTTCAGATTCTTAAACCTTGGGTCGAGTGCTGTAGCTAGCTTTAGAAATCTCTCATTGGTACTATGATGTTCCCCACTGGTGTTAGCTGGACCGGTGATTTGCTAGGTCACTCCAATCCTTGACTCTGGAAGGTAGCCTTACCTTGCTCTGCTGTGAGAACCCCCACTCCTGGGCTGTTCACACACAGCCTCTGACATGTAAGCTTGTCTTTGGATTGTGTAACCCAATGACACTAGCCAATATCATCGGTCCCAGACAAAACCCTAGGAACCTCCATCTTACAGTGTCCAGTTATACCTGCTGGATGCTGCAAGCTTATATGAGTTCATCAATTTAATAAAGAAATTTATATGTACCAGGCTTGTTTTCCCAAGGGGAGTCTCTGACGTGCTTCAAACAAAACACACTGCTTCAGGTAGAACAAACAAACCGATTTATTAACTATAAAGATAGATTTTAAGTGATTATAAGTCAAAGCATAACAAGTCGGATTTGGTCAAGTGAAATAAAAGAAAAACCCATTCTAAGCTGATCTTAACACTTTCAGTGCCCTTACAAACTAAGATGCTTCTTAACACCGGCTAGCTGGTTACTCTTCAGCCAGGCTCTCCCGTTTGATCAGTGCTTCAGTCGCTTGGTGTGTTGTCTGTAGTTGTAAATGGAAGAGAGAGGAAGAGTATGGCAAACATTTCTCCCTTTTATCATGTTCTTTCTTCCCTCTTTGCTTTGCCCCCCCCCCCTTCAGAGTCAGGTGAGCATTACCTCATCGCAATCCCAAACTGACCAAAGGAAGCGGGGTGACTCACTCGAGAGTGCAACAGATCCTTTTGTTGCTGCCTAGGCCGGTACCCTTTGTTTCTGTGAGGCTTGGCTGGGTTTGTCCCATACATGCCTCGACGAGGTGTGAACTGCCCCTCTGCTCTTAGAGAGTTTTTGCCTGGGATGTTTTAAGCCATGAGTATACATTTTCAGCCTCATAACTATATACATGAAATTATAACCTATAACATTACTATAACATTACTGCAAGAGAAATTACTATAACATCACTATAACAACATGCGTCATGAGCCTTCCGAAGACACCCAATATGACAAACTTTGCATTGGATACCACACAAGCATTTTATAAGGATGAACATGGGGGTGCTGGGTGATTCCCGGAGGTACAGAGAGTCACAGGTACCTTCTTTGTGTTTTGTCAAATCTGTAGTGAAAGTGTTCTTCAAATGCACAACATGTACTGTCATCATCTGAGACTACTGTAACATGGAAGATATGGCAGAATGCAGGTAAAATACATAGCAGGAGACACACTATTCTCCCCCAAGGATTTCAGTCACAAATTAAATTAACACATTGCTTTTAACGAGCATCATCAGCATGGTAGTATGTCGTCTGGAATGAGCAACAGAGGGGCCTGTGGCACCTTTGAGACTAACAGAAGTATTGGGAGCATAAGCTTTCGTGGGTAAGAACCTCACTTCTTCAGATGCAAGTAATGGAAATCTCTAGAGGCAGGTATATATCAGTGTGGAGATAACGAGGTTAACGTCTGGAATGGTGGCCGAAGCATGAAGGAGCATGTGAATGTTTCGCATATCTGACACATAAATACCTTGCAATACAACCTACAAAAGTGCCATGCGAATGCCTCGTCTCACTTTCGGGTGACACTGCAAATAAGAAGCAGGCAGCATTATCTCCCGTAAATGTAAAAAAACTTGTTTATCTGATCGATTGGCTGAACAAGAAGTAAGACTGAGAGGATGTGTAGTCTCTAAGTTTTCCTTTTTTTTTTTTCCTGAGTGCAGTTATGTAACAAAAAAAAAATCTACATTTGTAAGTTGCACTTTCACAATAAAGAGATTGCACCACAGTACTTGTATGAGGTGAATTGCAAAATACTATTTCTTTTACCGTTTTTACAGTGCAAATATTTCTAATCCAAAATACAGTAAAAGCTGTTTTTTCCAGCACTTCACCAACCAGAAAGCTCTATAAATTGGCATTTCTGATCTTCATGGAAATGCTGGTTTATAGTCCGGTTGTTGCAGGGCTGGCAGGGTGTTGGGGTGCACGAGGGGGTGTGGAGCACGACTCTGGGAGGGACTTTGGGTGTGGGAGGGGGCTTATTATGCGGGAAGGGTGCAGGGTGTAAGATCCGGGGGCTGCTCACTTCGCATGGCTCCCCAGAAGTGGCAAATTATCCCAGGATTGGCTACTCCTAACCGGAGGCGCATCAGGCAGCTCGGCGTTCTGCCCTCCCACAGACTGGCTGCACAGCTCCTATTGGCTGGCAACCATAGCCAATAGGAGCTACAGGGGTGGCGCCTGCGGGTGGAGGGAGTGTGCCAAGCCACCTGCTGCGCCTCCACCTAGGAGCAGTCGGGACAAGTTGCCACTTGCTGGGAGCCGCCTGAAGTGAGTAGCCCCTGGATCTGGCACCCCGCACCCCATTCCGCACCCCAGCTGCCTGCCCCGAGCCCCCCATACCCAAACTTCCTCCCAGAGCCTGTGCTCTACATTCCCTCCCGCACCCCAACCCCAGCCACGCATCCACTCCGACACCCAAACTCCCTCCCTCTTAGGTACCTGGCAGTTTTCATTTACCGGCACCTCCCATTCCTCCAACATGCCGGATAAAAGAACTTTAACTGTAATAATATAAAGTGAGAACTGTACACATTGTATTCTGTGTTGTAACTGAAATCAAAATATTTGAAACCATAGAAAAACGTTAAATATTTAATAAATTTTAATTGGTATTCTATTGTTTAACAGTTCCATTAAAATTGTGATTAAGCCTGTTTAATTTTTTTAATCATGGTTAATTTTTTGAGTTAATCACATGAGTTAACTGTGATTAATTGACAGGGAGTGAACCCCTAACAGGCTTTGCAGAGGCTATACAGAGTTGTCCCCCAGCATCACTAGTGATCAGATGAACAGGAACGTACCTGAGTATTTATTCCCTTGGGGTGTTTGCAGACTCTGGCATCTCAGAAGTGGCTCAGCTCCGACTGGTGAATGGCCCGAGTCACTGCGCTGGGAGAGTCGAGGTGCTTCACAACCAGCAGTGGGGAACCGTGTGTGATGACGGCTGGGACATAACCGATGCTGGAGTCGTATGCAAGCAGCTGGGCTGTGGGACGGCGTTATCAGCCCCACGGGGGGCTCAATTTGGGCAAGGATCTGATCCTATATGGCTGGATTACGTCAACTGCACAGGGACAGAAGTTGCCCTCTCCGATTGCAGAGCTCGGCCTTGGGGAGATAATAACTGTACCCACGGAGAAGTTGCTGGTGTTGTGTGCTCAGGTAACTCTCACCCTTCATTGCACAGTTGATGCTGCATAGAGCCTGTTGGGAAGCTCAATAGAGTATGCTTTTCTGTCTGAATTAGTGCTGACCCCAGTGCCCCACCACTGTGCTATGGGCCTCTACTGCAGAGAGGGGTATGTGTGCTGTGTGGAGAGGCCTTCATCTCTGTTTGATTGTTCTAGTTTGTGGAAAATTGATACGGGAAGCAAAGGTACACAATAAGAAATCTATGGCCAGCAGAGTGAATGGCAACAAGAAGGAGTTTTTAATATCTATTAAGAAACAAAAGAATCCTGACAATGATAACGGTCCATGATTAGTTGGAAATGGTAAAAATATCAATAACAATGGAGAAAGAACAGATGTGTTCAATAAATATTTCTGTTCTGTATTTGGGAAAAACAGATCATATAGTCTCACCATATGGTGATGATGATAACACTCTGTCTATTCCACTAATGTATCAGGAGAATGTTAAACAGAAGCTACGTAAGTTAGATAGTTTAAAATCAGCAGGTCCAGGTAATTTGCATCCAAGGGTTTTAAAACAGCCGAGTAAGGAGCATGCTGGACCGTTAATGTTGATTTTCAATAAGTCTTGGAGTGCTAGAAAAGCTCCAGCAGCCTGGAAGAAAGCTAATGTTGTGTCAATTTATAAAAAGTGTAAAAGGGATAACTCGGCTAATTACAGGCCTTTTAGCCTGACATCAATCCCAGGCAAGGCAATGGGGTGGCTGATATGGGAGTTGATCAATAAAGAATTAAAGGAGGGTAATGTCATTAATGCAAATGAACATGGTCTTGTCAAACTAACTAGATATCTTTTTTTGATGATATTACCAGTTTGGTTGAGAAAAGTAATAGTGTTAATGAAATATACTTAGAGTTCTGTAAGATACTGCACAACATTTTGATTAAAAAGCTAGAACAGTATAAAATTAGCATTGCAGGGAGTGGTTCTTGGGTCTATGGTATTTAACATTTTTATCAATGACTTGGAAAAAATATAAAATCATAGGTGTTAAACTTTGCAGATGATACAAAAATTGGGGGAGGACGACAGGTCACTGATTCAGAGTGATCTGGATAGCTTGGTAAGCTAGGTGCAAGCAAACAATATGCATTTTAACATGGCTAAATGGAAATACCTACATGTAGCAACAACGAATGCCGATCGTGTTTACATGGTGGGGGATTATATCCTGAGAAGCAGTGACTCAGAAACAGATTTCCAGGTTGAGGTGGACAATCGGTTGGGCATGAGCTCCCACTGAGACTCTGTGGTCAAAAGGGCTAATGCAAACCTAGGATACATAAAGAGAGGAATCATTAGCAGGAGTAGAAAGGATATTTTACCTGTATATTTGGCACTTCTGTGGCCATTGCAGGAATACAGTATTCAGTTCTGGTGCCCACAATCCAGGAAGGATGTTGATAAATTGGAGAGGGTCATAGAAGAGCCGCAAGAATGATTAAAGGATAAGAAAACCTGCCTTACAGTGATAGGCTCAAGGAGCTGAATATATTAACAAAGAGAAGGGTAAGAGGTGACTTGATCACAGTCTACAAGAATCTACCTGGGGAATAAATATGTAATGGGGTTTTCAATCTAGCAGAGAAAGGTAGAACAGGATCCAATGGCTGGAAGTTGAAGGTAGACAAATTCAGAGTGGAAATGAGGCATACATCTAGAATGGTGAGGGTAATTAACCACGGGCACAATTTACCACAGGTTTTGATGGAGTCTCCACCGCTGACAATTGTTGAGTCAAGAATGGATGTTTCTGTAAAAGCTCTGCTCTAGGAATTATTCTGGGAGAAGTTCTCTGCCCTTTACTGGAGATCAGACTAGATGATCACAAAGGTCCGTTCTAGCCTTGGAGTCGATGAATCCCACTGTGTAATCAAGCACTGACTGTGTATAGCGTATAGCAAAGAAAATATCTAATAAAAAGGCAAAAGGAACCTGCATTAATTTGGGAAAAAACTACAACCACCATTCGAAAGCATATGACAATGAGCAAATACCCACCCCAGAGTATGTTGGGCAAGTGTCCTTTGCCTCATTCAGATCATGCTCATGTATAGTACATAAATACTGTTATATTTATCAAAAGAACCTGTAATCCTGCTTCTTCCCAAAGGCAAAACAGAAATGTTGATCTCCCGTGTCTGCCTTTTCTGCATCCTTATTGACAATTTTACCGTCCCTGCCATGCATAGGATCTACGCCATTCCTAGGATTTCTGTTTGTTCCTGATACATTACAAATACTACTTTTTACTGTAGTTACTCCTTTTTGATCTGAGCAGTTAGCTAATTTTCAGGGCCAAGTGGGTTGTTTCTGATAGAAGGAGAGATTGAAGATGCTATAACTAAGTGGGCGAATGTGATCCTGTGATGTATAAGTAGGGGAATATCAAGTAAGAGGAGGGAGACAGTTATTAACATTGCTGGATTTCTGCAACGCAGTCCTGGTTATTTACAAAGCATGTACAAAATCCTGTCTCGCTGAACACAGCAGAAATCAAACAAAAGGAGAGAGTTTCATTGCTCACAGTTCAAAGTCTCTTTCAGCTCACCCCGACCCCAAAGCTCTTCGCATGTTTCAGAAGGTCACATGATCAGCGATTCTCTGGCTGTATCTGGGCTTCTTTGCTCCTTCTCTGCATCATTCTCTGTAACTTAAGACTAAGATAAAGATTCAGCATCAGCCCCATCAGTTGGTATTGGTGCTGTCTGCACTGATCACTAGAGCTTTCCCCTCCCCTCTGCCTGTTAAATGAAAATTTAAAACAATAACTCCTAGGAACCCAGGTACTCTGCCATCCACACAGGTTTCCTTGTCACTCTGCCTGCTCGAGTCCTGTATTCACTCATGGAGACATCAGTCATAGTTGGACCTACATTATCAGTGAGTTCAGGGTTCATGCCCTCTCGGTGAGGCCTATCTGTTGTGGACAGGCTGTCTGAAGAAGATGGCAGTGTGCTCAGGTAGGTTGCATGTTGTGAGCAAGACACGAGAAGTCATTCTTCCGCTCTACTCTGCTCTGGTTAGGCCTCAGCTGGAGTATTGTGTCCAGTTCTGGGCGCCGCATTTTAAAAAAGATGTGGAGAAATTGGAAAGGGTCCAAAGAAGAGCAACAAGAATGATTAAAGGTCTTGAGAACATGACCTATGAAGGAAGGCTGAAAGAATTGGGTTTGTTTAGTTTGGAAAAGAGAAGACTGAGAGGGGACATGATAGCAGTTTTCAGGTATCTAAAAGGGTGTCATAAGGAGGAGGGAGAGAACTTGTTCACCTTAGCCTCTAAGGATAGAACCAGAAACAATGGGTTTAAACTGCAGCAAGGGAGGTCTAGGTTGGACATTAGGAAAAAGTTCCTAACTGTCAGGGTGGTTAAACACTGGAACAAATTGCCTAGGGAGGTTGTGGAATCTCCGTCTCTGGAGATATTTAAGAATAGGTTAGATAAATGTCTATCAGGGATGGTCTAGACAGTATTTGGTCCTGCCATGCGGGCAGGGGACTGGACTCGATGACCTCTCGAGGTCCCTTCCAGTCCTATAATCTATGAATCTATGCTCTTGCTTTTGGTATCAGCAAGGATAATTTCTTCTTCGAGTGCTTGTTCATGTCCATTCCAATCAGGTGTGTGCGCACACACGTGCACGGTGGCTTTTCCCCTAACAGCATCCGTTGGGTCCGTCTGGGTGCCCCTTGGAGTCGCACCTTCATGGCTCTCAATGTAGAGCCCTGCCGAGCTGCCACCCCTTCAGTTCCTTCCCGTAGCCCTTGCTTAGCAAGTGCGGTCTATACTTAACTGTATATAGGTATCAGAGAAGCAGCCATGTTAGTCTGTATCCGCAAAAAGAACAGGATGCATCGGATGCATCGATGAAGTGGGCTGTAGCCCACGAAAGTGTATGCTCAAATAAAATAAAAATAAAAAATAAATTTGTTAGTCTCTAAGGTGCCACAAATACTCCTGTATCTGTTATTAGTAATTAGAGTTCTTAGTATAGAGTTTTGGGGGGTTCCCCCCCAATTCTGACTCCCCGGAGCCATGGTATGCCGTGGTCCCCAGGGTTTAAAAACTGTGTGGCCAGTGTGAAGCGCATGCCAAAGAGCGATCCACACTCCTCGTGTTTACAGTGCCTAGGGGAGGTTCACCAAAACGATCGCTGTAAGATCTGCCGTGAGTTCCACCCTAGAACTCTTAAAGAAAGGGAACAGCGGCTTAAGGTGATCCTCATGGAGGCAGCTCTACGCCCCCACTCCGATCCAGGTTCAGGGAACCAGACTTCTAACACGTCGTCCTCAGAAGAAAAAGAAGCTGGACAGTCATTCACCTCCAGCTAAATCCAGAGAAGTGAGACCCCAGGAGGGCCACAGCTCTGAATCCCCTACTGGTGCAGCATTGACTCCTGCCCAGGTAAGGCGATTGAGTCTGGGTCCCCCATGGTCACTGGTCCCTACACAGCAGCTACAGCTTCCTTCGATGCTGGAGGCTTTCCAAGCTGCTCAGGACCTCTTGCACCTTACAGCGCCCTTCTTGTCCCCGAGGAGGGAAGAACTTCCAGTGCTGGCGGACCCACCCCGCCCCCACAGTGCAGTCAAGAGGGAAGCCAGATATGATGTCCAGGTGCTCCCCCCTCCATGTCTCTCAGCACTGGCCCACTCGGACAGAGAGCCTACCCGCTCCCCAATCTCTCAATGCTCGAGTCACTGAGGCTCAGCGTCTCCGTGGTCTTCAATCTCGGAGACCTCAGAGTCAGAATCCAGCTCCTATCAATCCAGGAGAAGGGAGCCAAAGATCACGGTCCAGGAGAGAGCCCGAGGCCTGGCCACCGCAGTGGCAGAATCCACCACAGTGGCCATTCTGGACTCCCTGGGTCTTTCACCAAGGCCAGGGAGGGACCCAAGGATGCTGTTCCACTGCATCTTTTGTTGCCTCAGCCACCTTCATCCCGGCATTGGCTACGCATCTTCCCTCAGCGCCTGCCCATACACCAACACTTCAGCACCAGCACCGCCCTTGGCACTGACCTCAGCAACACCGATGCACCCAACTTCCACACCAGCACCGTTATCTATGTCGACTATAGCACAGGCAACAACAACCTCGGCGCCGATGCTGGCGACAGGCCCATCATCTTCCTCGGCTCAGACAGGGGGATTGGCACCGGCTCCATCGACAGTTCTTCCGAATGTACTGATGGCGGTGCCAACACTGAGTTTGGCATCTACAGCCCTGGCACCATCAAGCGCACCATCGGCACCAATGCTGCCCTGAGAGTTGAGGGACTCCTTGGCAGGGAACATCCACTCCTTTTAAGTGATTCCTCTTCATCCTCACCTGGTGAAGCATTGGTGGGTACAGCTGTAACCCTGGCGCTTGTGGAAAACAGGATGCTGCAGCAATTGCTGTGTAGGACAGCTCAGGGTCTGGGCATTAGGGCCGAGGAGGTAGTCGAGGAGGCTGAGCCCACGGTGGACATCCTCGCCCCCTCAGGATCTTCCTGTATTGCCCTACCACTTATTAAAACCATTGTGGACACCACCAAGACCCTGTGGCAGACCCCAGCTTTCTTGCCACCCACTGCGAAGCACAATGAGAGGCGTTATTTCATGCCCTCCAGAGGGTTAGAACATTTATACTCCCACCCTCCCCCTGAGTCTCTGGTGGTGGACGATGCTAACTAGCATGAGAGACGGGGCTTCCAAGGGCCCTCCCAAAAAACAGAGTGGCTAAGCAACTAGACCTTGTCGAGAGAAAGGTCTGTTTTACAGTGGGTCTGCAGTTCTGTATCTTGAACCAGCAGGCCATTGTCAGCGGGTACTTGTATAACACCTTTGTGGCGATGGCCAAATTTACGGAGCTCCTCCTGTCGGACTCCGGAGCCGAGTTCTCAGCCTTGGTGGAGGAGGGGAAGCTAGTCTCCTGGGCTCCCTCCAGGTCGCATTGAACACTGCTGATGCTGCCACTAGGGTCATGGCTACTGGGGTGGCCCTGAGAAGGGGCTCTGGGCTTCAAGTCTTCAGGCTCCCTTATGAGGTCCAGCAAACTATTCAGGACCTCCCATTTGAGGATGTGACTCTTTTTTTCTGAAAAGACAGACAAGAGGCTGCACAACTTGAAAGACTCATGAGCCACCTTCAAGTCATTGGGCTTGCACACTCCCACCACTCAGCAGAGACACGTCAGGCCGCAACCTCCTCTGAGATTCCATCAGCTGAACTAACAGGATGGTTCTTGGAGGAGGAACAGGAGTGGCAGGAGGAGGCAACACCCATCTTCAGGCCAGGGCTCTGGCCAGCCCAAGCTGCCTTCTGGCCCTAAACCGGCCTTTTGAAGGACGGCACACCAGATCAGAGACTGGATCTACCCTGCCCTACCTTTTCCTTCTGACTGTCCCCTTTCTACCGTGCATGGTCCCGTATCACTTCGGACTGCTGGGTGCTCCGCACAGTAGAGAGGGGATACTTCATCCACTTCTGTGCCCTCTTGCCCTTCCACCCTTCTTCCTCGTCCATTTTCAGGGACCCTTCTCATGAGCAGGAGGTGCAGTTGCTCCTATCTCTAGGGGCAGTGGAGGAGGTTCCTCTGGAGCACAGGGGCAAGGGTTTCTTATTCCCGGTATTTCCTATTACCAAAAGCCAAAGGCGGCCTCAGGCCTATCCTGGACCTGTGAAAACTCAACAAGTTGGTAAAGAAACTCAGGTTCCACATGGTCTCCTTGGCCTCCATCATCCCCTCACTAGATCCAGCAGATAGGTATGCCGCCCGCAACTTGAAGGACACGTACTCTCATATTGCAATCACTCAGCCCCACAGGAAGTACCTCAGGTTTATGGTCAGCAGTACCCACAACCAATTTACCATCCTCCCATATGGCCTGTCAGCAGCACCTCGAGTCTTCACCAAGTGCATGGCAGTTATCGCCGTGTTCTTGCGAAGGCACCAGGTACAGTTATTTCCGTACCTCAACGACTGGCTGATCAAAGGCCGCTCCAGGATGCAAGTGGAAGCTCAGGTCAGATTTATCAGGGCCACCTTCGACAGCCTATCTCCCATCCAGAGGATAGAGTTCATAGGGGCAGTGCTGCACTCGACCCAATCCAGGGCATACCTGCCACAGGCGAGGTTTCAGGCCCTCAACAACATAATCTGAAGCCTCATGCAGTTCCCCACCACTACAGCGAGGAACTGCCTGAAACTCCTCGGACACATGGCTGCCTGTAACTATGTGGTGAAGCACACCAGACTTAGGCTTCGACTGCTCCAGTCATGGCAGGCATCAGTGTATCGCCTGGCCCGGGACAGCTTGGACAGGATCGTGACTTTGCCTCATCTGGTCCTTGACTCCCTCCAGTGGTGGATCGACATGCAGCAGGTGTGCTCAGGGGTTCCCTTTGCCTCCCCACAGCTGTCTCTGTCATTGGTGACAGACGCGTCAGACTTGAGCTGGGGAGCTCATCTGGGAGACTGCAGAACTCAAGGCCTCTGGTTGCAAGCAGATCTGGATCTTCACATCAATGTCAAAGAGCTGAGAGCGGTGCGCCTAGCATGCCAGACCTTCCATCCTTACCTAACCAAACAATGTGTATCAGTCATGACGGACAATACAACATCAATGTTCTATATCAACAAATGGGGGTGCACATTCCTCTCCCCTGTGCCAAGAAGCCCTCATGCTATGGGACTTCTGTGTAGAACATTCAATTCACCTGCTGGCGTTGTAGCTCCCTGGGGTACAGAACGAGCAGGTGGACCTCCTCAGCAGGTCGTTCCACAGCCACAAGTGGTCCCTTCACCCAAAGGTCACAGTTTCAAACTTCCACAGGTGGGGTTTTCCCCTGATAGACATCTTTGCCACGCGACACAACAGGAAGTGCCAGCAGTTCTTCTCCTTCCAGAATCACAGCTCAGGCTCCAGCATGGATGCGTTCCTCCTCCATTGGGGAGGTTCTCTCCTATACGCCTTTCCACCCATACCGCTCATTCTCAAGGTGCTGTTCAAGATCCGTAGAGATCGAGCTTGGATCATACTGATAGCACTGGCCTGTCCCCATCAGCAATGGTACACATCCCTCTTAGACATGTCCGTGGGAGCCCCGATTACCTTGCCGCTTTCCCCAGACCTTCTCAAACAAGATCACATACGTCTCCAACACCCAAACCTCCAATTGAATAATCTCCCAGCGTGGAAGCTCCATGGTTAAATCCGTTGGAGCTTTCCTGTTCAGACCAGGCTAAACAGGTCTTCCTTGACAGTAGGAAACCCTCTACGAGAGCCACATACCTCGCCAAGTGGAAGAGATTTTCAATCTGGTTGGCACAGCGCCATTCGCCCCCGACGCTAGCTTCAGTGCTGCTCATTCTGGACTACCTCCTCCATCTGAAGCTGGAGGGTCTCTCATCTTCTATAAGGGTGCACTTAGCTGCCATCTCGGCCTTCCACCCAGGCATGCAGGGCCGCTCGGTATTTGTTAACCCTGTGACGGATTGGATCACAGAAACCCCCTTGGGAGCTGCCACCTAATGTACCAAGACTACTTCTATTCCTGTTTTCCCTGCCAGCTCAGGACTCCAGCACCCTGTCTTGCTGAGCCAGACACTCCCGTCTGCTCCAACACAGACCCAGGGTCTGAATCACTTGCCCCAAAGCTGCAAGTTTACCTGAAAACAGCTCACAGAAGTTTGTTTGTCTTTAGCACTCAGATGCCTAACTCCCAATGGGGACTAAACCCAAATGAATCCGTTTTACCCTGTATAAAGCTTATGCAGAGTAAATTCATAAACTGTTCACCCTCTATAACACTGATAGAGAGATATGCACAGTTGTTTGCTCCCCCAGGTATTAATACATACTATACATACATACAGTGAATTACTAAGGGCATGTCTACACTACGAAATTAGGTCGAATTTATAGAAGCCAGTTTTATAGAAATCGATTTTATACAGTCAATTGTGTCTGTCCCCACATAAAATGCTCTAAGTGTATTAAGTCGGTGGACCGCGTCCACAGTACCAAGGCTAGCGTCGACTTCCGGAGCGTTGCACTGTGGGTAGCTATCCCACAGTTCCCGCAGTCTCCGCCGCCCACTGGAATTCTGAGTTGAGATCCCAATGCCTGATGATGCAAAAACAGTGTCGTGGGGGGTTCTGGGTACATGTCGTCAGGCCCCTCCCCCTCCGTCAGAGCAATGACAGACAATCGATTCGCACCTTTTTACCTGGTTTACCTGTGCAGACAACATACCACGGCAAGCATGGAGCCCACTCAGCTCAGCTCAGCTCACCGTCACCATATGTCATCTGGGTGCCGGCAGACATGGTACTGCATTGCTACACAGCAGCAGCTAATTGCCTTTTGGCAGTAGATGGTGCAGCATGATTGGTAGCCGTTATCGGCTATCTGGGTGCTGGCAGACGTGGGGCTGCATTGCTATACAGCAGCAGCTCCTTGCCTTTTGGCAGTAGACAGTGTATTACAATTGATATCCGTCATCATCATATTCCTCAGTGAGTTCAATCAGAGGCACCTGGGCAGACATGTTTTGTCTCCTGGAGACTCAGTCCTGCCAGCAGTCCTATTGAACCGTCTTGACGATGATGGCTAGCAGTCGTAGTACAGCATCTTCTGCCAAGCACCCAGAAGATGCCGATGGCTGTCAGTCATGCTGCTCCGTCTGCTGCCAGCTTAAGATGTAAAAAATAGATGGACCAGATTTGTTCTGTATTCATTTGCTTCCCCCTCCCTCCGTGAAATCAACGGCCTGCTAAACCCAGGGTTTTGAGTTCAATCTTTGGGGGGGC
>NW_023260511.1:5083338-5126873 GCF_013100865.1 Trachemys scripta elegans
GACAGCAGGGAAACATGCTGCTTCAAATATGCCACATGCTCATCTCTCTCCTTACTAATTACTCATTCATCCATATTGACACAGGGCTTCTGTCTTTTTAAACTTCACTTTTTATTGAAACACGCACTTATGTAAATATGGGTTATCTATAGTGACATGTCCCCCTACGCTTTAAATGTTCAGAAAATCTTCTCTTTGCTGACGGGAGAGAAAGGCCAATCTGCATCTCCCTCTTTCATGCAGTTACAGAATTATTGCTTCTCTTTTTTATTGTATATGTTGGGGCAGGGTATTATATTAACCCCCCAAATCTTCATACTTTATAAAGGATATCCTGTGTTTTAAAAAGTTTAAATTAAAAGTCTCCTTATAGCTAAAGTCAATATGGTCTGATTTCCAATAAATATCAAAGGCTATAAAAATACATTACTTTAAGTTAATGGAATAAGGGAAATTGGTATAAAGGTTAGGCATAACTTTCATGAGGGGCTTTCTACCCTTTTTAAAGACAAATGCTAAAGGTTTTATGTAAAAAGAGGTAATTTAATTCCTGGTATAAAAGTCAAATGAAATAAGGATGTCTGCTAAATTTACATACCTTTGGGAAATAAAGAAATCTACACACATGCACCTTTTCATTGGTGTTTTAAAAGTTTATTTGTTAAAACTTTACTTGGTTTCATGGCATTTAGATTTTTTAAAAAGTTAGTCAAGAAAAATGGTGTGGAGGAGAAAGGGCATTCTTATCTCTGGTCAAATGTGTTATCAACAGTTTTATATATGCTGTTTTTTTCTTTTAAGTGAGACTGTGTATGTGTTTTGTATCTAAAGCTTTCTTTACAGAAATACGTTTTTAGAGCAGGTTTCATTTAGGCAAAACTTTAAAAACCAAACGAACACAATCATTTTAGAGGCAGGTCTGTTTCTACAACAGCTTATGTACAGTGCTTGTTGTTTATTCGTTAAACTCAGCAAGAGAGGTGAATGTTTTATCAATAACCGCACCTCTTGACACATCCTGATTGGTTCAGGAAAATGCGATTCTATGACATGTCTTAAGAAGAGACTCTGACTGGCTATTCTTTAGCCCATAAAGTGCGTGTGAGGCCCTCCAGAGTCCTCGCGGATCTGTTCTACCGCTCATGCTTATGGTGTGGCCGGTGACGCAGCTGCGTGGTGGCCAGCTCCCCAGTCTCCGACACTGCCAAGGCTAAGATGGTGGCCCTGCCACCCTCTGGTTTTCAGGCAGCAAGGACATCCTTGCTGGCCCCACATATGGTCCCTCACCCCCACTTTCCGGGAGTTTTGAGGCATCTGCTGCTAGAGCAAGGGAGCCTTGTCTCTGCCCACTTGGGGTCAGCTCCCTGCCTCCACCAGTCTCTGGCGTCTCAAGCATGGTTCTCTCTCTACAGGCTAGTGATAGGCACCCAGAACCCGTGTGCCCTCTTAGCATCCCCTGGCAGTGTCCAGCCCCAGTGCCACTGGGTGCTTACAGCATTCCCAGATCCACCCTTCCCAAAGGAACAGAGCACCCAGCAGGCCAGTTCCACCTCCCCCACTGCCCAGCACATGGCCCTTAGAGATGTCTCTAGTAAAAACAAGAGGAAGTTTATTTAACAAAGAGCAGAGATTCCAGTAATAGCAGGTAGCACAGGCGCCGACCCCATGGGTGCTATGCGGCTGGAGCAGCCATGGGGAGAAAAAAAGTGGGTGCTCAGTACCCATCGGTAGCTCCATGGATCAGCACCTCCTGCTCCCCCACAGCATCTCCCGCCTGCCAGCAGCCCCACTGATCAGCTCCTCCCCTTTCCCCCCCTGGTGCCGCCGGTGCACTGTGGATTAGCTGTTCAGTGGTGTTCTGGAGGTGCTGGGAGGGAGGGGGCAGGAAGAGATGGGGCAGAGGTGGAGGCTTGGGGGAAAGGGTAGAGTGGGGGTGGGGCCTGGCATCAAGCAGGGGTGGGAAGATGTGGGGGCTTGGGTGAAGGAGTGGAGTGGGGGCGGGGCCTGGGATGGAGCGGGGACACGGCCTGGGGTGGAGCAGAGTGAGAAGATGTTGGGGGCTTGGGGGAAGGGATAGAGTGGAAGCGGGGCCTGGGGCAGAGCTGGGGTTGAAACCCCCCTGGGAACAGAGGAAGTCGGTGCCTATGGCAGGTAGAGAGAAGTACTGGAAACAAAGGGATACGTATCTAATGAAATCAGAACACGCTCCTAGAACCTAGTATTGCTCACGGCGTTTTTCAGCTTAGCGGGTTGGGATCCTTTTTTCATGAAACTAGCCATGCTCTCAGCTTGTCCCCTTAGGAAAGGTCACAGCATGTAGCTCTACCTAGTTATAGCCCAGCAATCCATCGTCTTCTCTTGGAAACAGGACCCCTCCTGCTGGCCTATATCTTCCTGCAAATTCCTTCTCTGGACGGTCTCACAACCCCTTGGTTAGCATTTAGCTCAGTGGGTGCCAATACTCCCTGGACATGTAGCCTGACAGATAGATAAACCACCCTGGCCTGAAAGAAAGCTGTTTCTCACCATTTGGTGACCAGCCCCACATCACAGACCTTAAGAACACGTTGTCTGGTGTAGATCCATAACGCCTTACCTATTACCCGTACATACATCTCACAGTGAGCACTTTGACACAGGCTTTCCCTATGGTGACACTCATTCCAACCATTGAATCGTGTTATACCCTTCTCTGCTAAATTGAAAAGTCCATTATTTAATATGTGTTTCCCATGCAGGTATTTATAGACTGTGATCAAGTCATCCCTTAACCTTCTCTTTTGTAAGCTAACTAGATTGAGCTCCTTGAATCTATCACAATGAGGCAGGTTTTCCAATCTTTTAATCATTCTTGTGGCTCTTCTCTGACCCCTCTCCAATTTATCAACATCCTTCTTGAATTGTGGACCCCAGAACTGGACACAGTATTCCAGCAGCAGTCACATCAGTGCCAAATACAGATGTAAAATAACCTCTCTGCTCCTATGCAATATTCCTTTGTTTATACATCCCAGAATCACATTCGCCCTTCTGACCACAGTGTTACATGGGTAGCTCTTGTCCAGCTGATTATCCACCACAACCCCCAAATCTTTTTCACAGTCACTGCTTCCCAGCAGAGAGTCTCCCAGCCTGTAAATAGGGCCTGAGTTCTTTGTTCCTAGATATATATTTACATTTAGCCATGTTAAAACACAGATTGTTTGCTTGTGCCCAGTTTACCAATCAATCCAGATCGCTCTGTATCAGTGACCTGTCCTCTTCATTATTTACCACTCCCCCAATTTTGTGTCATTTGCAAACTTTATCAGTGATGATTTTATGTTTTCTTCCTGTTCATTGATAAAAACATTAAGCTGATCCTTGCAGGACCCCATTGGAAACACATGATTCCCTTTTTATGGTTACATTTTGAGACCTATTAGTTAACCAGTTTTTAATCCATTTAATGTGTTTCATGTTAATTGTATGCAGTATTGTTGTAGCCATGTTGGTCCTGGGATATCAGAGAGACAAGGTGGGCGAGGTAATATCTGTTAGTGGACCAACGTCTAAGCTTTCGAATTTATACTGACCTCTTCTTCAGGTCTGGGAAATGTACTCAGAGCGTCACAGCTAAATAAAAGGTGGGACAGATTGTTTAGCATAAGTGTTTTATACATATTCTAGGGACCATTCGAGATGTTAATTTTATATCATTCCAATGTTTTAATTAAAATGTTGGTCTGTAATAGACTTCAGTAAGATGTTTGACTTAAGTATATTACATCAACACTATTACCTTTGTCAACCTGTAGCGTTTTATTTTACTTACAGTGAATTTTGTAATGTGGTATTACAACCCCCATGGGTTCTGCTCAGGGGGCTACAGTTTCAAGGTTAATAGAGTAAAAGTCGCCACTGCTACTTGCTTCAGATTTAGTCTCTAGGAACACATAAAGACCAGGGCAGTGACCACACATACATTCACACGTACAAGGTCTTGTCCGTTTTACAAATTTTAGTAAAGTTAGAATTAAAGTTATGATTACCCAGCCATATAGAAATTCTATACAGACCTATGCACAAGTCACAAATATAGTTATACTCACATCCTTAACAATAGTGTTAGGGTCTGATGGGTCTCTCATGGATTGATCATCAGTAGAGTGATGGTTCCTGCTGGAGTTTCCCATAGGGAGCTCAATTTTTCCATTCTGGGCATCCTCTTTTATAATGTAATTCTGTCTATACCTACATTTGGCACATGTCCAAAAGAGTGTCAACCCTCTTTTTCCTTATTAGTTTCATGTCCCCTAAAAACTTAAGGGACCCCATTTCTCATAGGCTCTCTTTATTCTCATTAGCATTGATGCACAACCTGTATTATATGGTTTAGACACGCGTTGGAAACAGATGTGCCTTTACAGTATTTTTATGATTTAAAATTAATCTTCTGGCTATTTTTTTTGCAATATTATCACTTGGTACCTCCTTTCCCATAACCTTAGGGCACCGGGTTAGTCTTCGGTCACTTACTCATGTTAGCATTTCTTAGCTCCACGGCCTAAAAAAGCTAAGCTAAAATCTTGCAGGCCTCACAGGGAGTAAAAGGTTTCTATGTACTGTCATTCCTAATTTTAATTAAATGTGAATCTTTTCTTTTTCACAATTGTTTTAGCTGTAAAGTTAATGGTGATGAGCATGAAGCACTGGTGTACTTTGTCTAATCAGATTCTGATAATCTGGGTTGCTGAGAATAACAGTTTGATTTTCAAAAACAAGTACTGGAGATATTGCCGGGTGCCCAGTAACTGTGGGTACCTGTTGCTTAAAACAAAACTTTGGATTTGTGAACATACATCTAACATGATCAGAATAGAATTCTTTGTGATAATTTACTACACAGTATTGTTACTTTTTGTCACAGACCACACATTCCATAAGAGATCTTCATTTGGTTAGTTGCACTGGGCATGATACCAGTGTTGCATTGCCATTGGTACCTTTCCAGTTGGCCACACAGTGGGGTCTTTACCTCAAACACATTATACATACAGATCCATTGATGCCCCTTTTGACAGCAACAAGCAATCTGTGGGTCTTTCCATGTTTGGACATTTTGGTGATACACCACCAGCAGAGGGATTTGCATACATTCCTTATAGAATTCCTTATAGATACATTTCCCTATGAAATTGACAGCTAATTCATCAAATACATTCTTATTTGGATGGACAAGTAATGATAATGTGAATGAGACATATAAGGATTGTAAAATGTCAGGTTTTTCTTAAAAAAGTGGAGGTGGTGTCTTAGATCCCAAGTCCATCGCTGATGAGAGCAGTGCTGTAGGGCAGCTATCCTATAGTGCAGCTCTCTTGATAGGTCTTGTGGGAAAAGGGGGGGGGAGAGGAAGGCATTCTGGGTCCCTGCTCAGTGCCCTGTGCTGCCCTGATTCATGTCTCAGGAGCCCCATTACTTCCTGGTTTCTTCGTGTCTTTTTTTTTTTTTAAACCTCCTGCTATCTGGCTGCTTTCCCCGCCACATCTACAAACAAAGGGAAAGGGAGCTTCAAATTTCCCAGGGCTTACAGGGGGAGGATGTCCCTGCATCAGAGCAGCGGAGAGTCGTCAGAGTAGTCACTTTTGGAACTGTGGGATATCCTCCGGAGGCCAAAGGGTGTTTACACTGCTAGAACGTGTCTTCACTTTCACAGCAGTGCAAAAAGAACAGCAGTAACAGCTGTATGCCTCTCATGAAGGTGGTTTTCTTTTTGCGGTGAAACTTGTGAGTTTCACCGCAAAAAGTCATTAACAAGTGTAGACGCTCCCGTGGTTTTAGCACAAAAAAGGGACTTTTTGTGCTTTAAATGGTAAGTATAGACATACCCATAGTTGCAAGAATTGTCAGGTATAATCAATAGTATCTATTACGTATTCATCATATAATGAACAAATATTTTCTTTTCCAGGTTAATGCTTTTTTTTCCTGATCATTAGTATATTTTATCAACTGATGAATATTCTTCTGAGTTCCATTAAACAATTTGGTTATTTCATGCATATTACACACTGTATACAACTTTTCAATTGCTAAACTATAAATTCCCTTTAACATGGGGTCAATTACTTTTGTTAGCTTTTTCCTGAATCACATAATTGATATGCCTTTTGACTCTTTTAACATGAACCTTATTTCAAATTAGCCCTTTTTTGCTAAATAAATCTGTGATAGTGTTTAAAACTTCAAAAAGGATTAATTCCTTCTTTTCTTCTGGAAACATAAAGGTTGATTTGTATCTTAATACCTAAATTGGTAATAGTCTGTACTTGTTTATAAGTAGTAATCTTATCTATGAGAAGTTCTGAAAAGAAAAATGCAACCTTAGTATCCTTACACTACTAAATTCACTCATTTACCAATTAGAAAAAATTAATACAACAGGGATAAGAATAAATTGTACTTGATTGATTAATACCCCGGTATAGACGTAGCTGTGAGATCACTAACAGGGACTTCTTGTAGAACTGAACATTTCATAGGGTTCTGTGAATCCTAATCCTTTTTCATTACTATTGCCTGGTCCTTTACTTTAATATATTTATTAATAACTTTTACACTACCCAATGACTTAATTTTGATACAAGCTTCATATTCTCCTTTATTTTTATTATTTAGGTTACATATGACCAATGCTCCATTTTTTTATTGAGCTTTGACATTTGGTTTTGTTTTTCCATAATCCATATGGGATTCCATTACTTATTGGTGAAGATTTACTTTCCCTGGTAATATATTTTATATCCCCCCCCCCAGATTCCTTAATTAAGGGAGTTTTGTTTTCCAATTTACAAAATACATTTGCTCATTTACTTTTATGTTACATTTAAGAACAAATTTATTACCTATTACTCTTTTCACCTTTTGATAAAATTTGTTAAGAGTTATTGGAAGAAATATTGGACCAACAACTTTTTATTTTTTTTAAATAATACACGTACCTTCCTTCAATTTTTTTTTGGGGGGGGAACTTCCAGTGGAATATCTTTCTACAATACAATTTTTCACTTATCCTTCAATACTAGATGGAATCCCAATCTATACAGACCTGACATGACTCTGCTCCATATGTATTTTCAAAGTTGTACTATTAGTCCATGTGGAAAACAATGTTTTATCCCATGTGTAACCCTTCTGCCAGGTGGAGCCAGCAGCAACAATGGCCCGGTTCAGTATCTAGGGGTTCCTTTTCAACAATACAACACAAAACCGGCTCGAGCCCCCACCCAGTAACCTGGGACAATTACATACCACCCCCTGGGTGCCTCTAAGAGCCAAAACTTCCCCATCTCGCAAGCACAGAGTCTGAGTGTAGCAAAAACTTTTAATGAAATTAGGAAAGTAACTCAGCATTAATTTGGAAAAACACTGCAAACAGGGTTCATAACCTAAATCATGAGCAAAAGACTCACCTCCAAGTAAGTTAGGCAGTGTCCTGTTCCCTCAGGTTCTTAAGTCCAGCAACCGAAAAGTCCCTTTAACGTGCCCATCCCTTCTCTGTACCCCACTCACAGTTGCTGTCCTTGGCCAGTGTAGCCCCAGAGTTCAGAGGTTCATCTTCAGAGTTCACCGCCCACCCTGTGTGGAAGGCAGGGGAGGAGGGGTAAGGTGGCATCTTACACACTGCACTGCTTGGGCACTCACTCGTCACCCCAACGGCCAATTGCCATGCCTTTGCGGGGCTCTGCTCTGACCACGCCTCCCCACCAGCCTCCCTGCTGGCCACTTGCTGCACCTCGCTGACAACTGCAATGCTGCCCACTTGCCATGATGTCTTCATGGCCTCCTCCCACCCCCACACACACTTAATACAGCTCTCAGTAATTTCAGCTGTGATTGGGGAAGCCTCACTGCTGGTGCACACTGGGCAGTCAGTAGTATACGGCTCGATAGTATTCATCACCATACCTTTTTGACAGGTTTCCATGCCCCATTTAGGGCTTATGTCCTGCCTTCCCACCCCATTTCCGTTGGCACCGAAGCTTGGCACCCTTGGCCATTTTGAAAATGTGTGTGTTTTTGACTAGGGGAAGTGTTGTGTGTGTTTGTGCTTGGATACATGGAGAGAAAAAGGTTGAAAGAAGAGAGTGAGAGAGTGTAAAGATGAAAAAAGAAAGTTTGAGTAAGGTTTAGAGAAAAAAGGAAAGAAAGGTTATTTGGATGTGATTGAGTAAGGAGAGGCTTTTAAAGGGTAGGTTATGAAAAAATAGAAAGATTTTTTTTGTTTCTAAAGGGTTAGTTAGTTTGAAAGAAGAGAGATTTTTAGTGAGTTTGAGTAAGGAGAGACGATGGTAAGGGCCTAGTTTGCTAGGCTATTAAAGAATAGAAAATTTTGAGATAAATGTGAAAGGTGTATTCAATACCAGAGTAGGTTAAGAAAAAAGCAGTTAAATAATATTGAAAACTAGGTTTAAAAAGGGAATTTACTAAGGCAAAGCCTGTTTGGTAAGCATAGGGTAAAAAAGTGAATAAAAAAGCATTTAAACTATTCAATTCCAGGGTAGGTTAAGAAATAAAAAGAGGTTAAAAGAAAGAACAGGGCAAGAAAAGGGAAAAGAGAGCCCCTTTGCAAAGGGCAAAGATAGACAGCACGTGGTTGAATCAGAAAGAGAGAGAGAGAGAGAGAGAATTCTTACCTTTTAAGTCTTTCTGTAGAATGAGGCAACTTCCCTGGTTCAGACCCTCTCAGACTTTTTATCACCGCCTTGGGATCAGCCCAATCAGAGTTTGTTCTACAGCAGCATCATAGAATTCATTTTTCTGAACAAATCCTAGAGTTCCAAGATTTTAAACAAGAGCCAACTCCCTTCTCTCCCCACTTCCCTCCTCTCTCCCCCTTCCCTTTTAACTGTTTTATTCTTATCTAAAGAAACAGACAGACCCCCAGCATTTTCCCTGCCATGTAGCCCTTTTACAGTAATATTTGAATCTGCAGAAACAACCCAAACTTAAAAACACAGAAAGCCTGTTTATAAAAGTAATGTATAGTGACAAAAAAGTTGCAAACTAACGTGTGTTATTTTTTAGTAAACACAATTTAAACAACAGGCTTTCACAGCAAAGCTAATGTTAGCAAAAACAGCCTCTGTGAGTTAGTTAAAATGTTAAATAAAGGGCTCTGTCTTCATATAGGCTTGTCTTTTCAGTGTTTATTTAATAAATTAGAAAAAGGGGGGGTTAGGCATTACTTGTAAAATACATTTTTAAATGTTTTATATTATGTGTTGACCAGCTTTTGTTACAGGGTGGGAAAAAAACAAAAACGGTCCTGGTTGTTTAGATAAGAGCAGAGTGGGGGGGGGACTTACTTGTTTTTTTTTGTTTTTTTTTTTTCTGAGAAAAAAGGTGTGAGGATCTCTGGCTATATACTTTACCTTTTTTAAACTTTCATTGTAAAAAGTTTTTATTTTCTATAGTGAGCTTATTTACAGTTAAAGTTAGTATTCTTTCTAATACTAGTATTTGGCATAATTTTGTTTTAAAAGCAGGGCTAGGGCTTTCTTGTTATGTTCTGGCCTTCTTATCTCTGATCCACTAACTCACAGAGGCTGTTTTTGCTAACATTGGCTTTGCTGTGAAAGCCTGCTGTTTCAAATTGTATTAACTAAAAAATAACACAGTTTAGTTTAAAATTTTTTTGTCACTATACATTATTTTTATAAACAGGCTTTCTGTGTTTTTAAGTTTGGGTTGTTTCTGCAGACTCACATGTTACTGACACACCTATACCAAATGAATGTGTCTTCATTTAGGCTTGTCTTTTAAAGTGTTTATTCCTTTACAAAACTTTCACCTCTATTGGTTAAAAAGTGGGGGAAGAAGCAATCTTCTCTCTAATCCAGTGGTTTACAGAATAAGGGGAATATAAACTGTCTGTCACTAAAACCTGGGTTGCAAAGGGGCTCTCTTTTCCCTTTTCTTGCCCTGTTCTTTCTTTTAACCTCTTTTTTTCCTTTAACCTACCCTAATATTGAATAGTTTAAATGCTTTTCTATTCACTTTTTTACTATGTGCTTACTAAACAGGCTCTGCCTGCTTCTCTCTTTCTTATTCTCTCTCTCTCTCTCTCTCTCTCTCTCATTCTGATTCCACCATGTGCTGTCTACCTTTGCCCTTTGCAAAGGGGGCTCTTTTTTTTTCTTAACCTACCCTGGTACTGAATAGTTGAAAAGCTTTTTTTATTCACTTTTTTACCCTGTGCTTTCCAAACAGGCTTTGCCTTAGTAAATTCCCTTTTTAAACCTAGTTTTCAATATTATTTAACTGCTTTTTTCTTAACCTACCCTGGTATTGAATACACCTTTTACATTTATCTCAAAATTTTCTATTCTTTAATAGCCTAGCAAACTAGGCCCTTACCATCGTCTTTCCTTACTCAAACTCACTAAAAAATCTCTCTTCTTTCAAACTAACTAATCCTTTAGAAACAAAAATCTTTCTATTTTTTCATAACCTACCCTTTAAAAGCCTCTCTCCTTATTCAATCACATCCAAATAATCTTTCTTTCCTTTTTTTCTCTAAACCTTACTCAAACTTTCTTTTTTCACCTTTACACTCTCTCACTCTCTTCTTTCAACCTTTTTCTCTCCATGTATCGAAGCACAAACACACACAACACTTCCCCGAGGCAAACATACACACAGACAAATTTTCAAAATGGCTGACGGTGCCAAACTTTGGTTCCAATGGAAACGGGGTTGGAAGGCGGGACATAAGCCCTAAAGGGGGCGTGGAAACCTGTCCAAAAAGTATGGTGATGAATACTATCGAGCCGTATACTACTGCAGTCTCTTGCAGTACAGACACTGTCCCAAAGTAAGTCTACTATTTAGACCTAGGTATCAGTGATTTCAGCTCTGCAGCATGTAACAAGACTCTCAATTGAGTCTAAATTAGCTCTTTTTTATAGCATGGAGAGAGGAAGGGTCAATTGGTGTTTAAGACCCTTAAACAGGACCCACACCTCAAGGTACAAGCATCTGTCCCCACCCTTTCTCAACTCATTGGGCTTTGGATCCCATGTCCCCTGCCTAACGAGTGCTGTTCAGTTGAGAGTGAGTCCCTCCATTGGGGTATGCCAGGTACAGTTCTGCTGCCCTCAGTTCACACAACACCACCAGCCACAAGGGATTATTTGGGCAAGCAATCCCATCATGCTGAGCACCTAGGCAGGGTGGGTGTGTCCATTCAATGAGATCAGCTTCTGAAGTCTTTTTCCACAGCTCACCACTAGATGTCAGGGGACAGCTCATTCAGACTCTGCTTACATCCTCCCCCCAGCCAAGAATTTGTCATCCTGACAAATCACACTCCATATTATACCAAATTCATTAGTTTCCCCCCAAAGGGCCTCAAGAAACCCACTATGGCTTCCACAAGCCTGGGAACTAAGTGTATTGGTTCTTCACTAGCCACCCCAGGTGCATCATAAGTTAACAGGCTTACTGGACTTATAACCCTGTCCCGCCTATTGAGAGTGGGAAATGCAGGGGCAGGGGGGACATCTTCTTGGGCAAGAGAAGGCTAGCTCAGTGGTTTGAGCATTGACCTCCTAAACCCAGTGTTGTGAGTTCAATCCTTCAGGGGGCCATTTAAGGATCTTGGGGGGGGGAATTATGTCAGGGAGAGTACTTGGTCCTGCTAGTGAAGGCAGGGGACTAGACTCAATGACCTTTCAAGGTCCCTTCCAGTTTTATGAGATAGGTATATCTCCATATATTATTATTATTATTAAGTTCCTTTGCAGATTTCTCAGCTACGGGCATAGGACCCTGCATCTCTGATTCTAATAGTGGGACATCCAAGGCAGCTGGGACACCTTCTACCTGTATGGGAGTAAAAGGTTTCTATGTACTGTCTTTATTTGCCCTGGCCCTACTTCAGGTTTAATCTTATATACTGGCAGATCTCCCAGTTTTTCCACCACCAGGTAAGGTATCGCTTTCCATCTGTCAGCTAGCTGGTGTTTGCCAGCAACACCCAAATGTTGCAGCAGAACTCTATCCCCTGGCTGGAGCTCCTGCAAACGCACCCTAGCATCATACTGATGCTTGTTACGGTCTGAGTTTTTTTCCAAGCTGCAGATGTACCTAAGAGATAAGCATCCTGCAGCTTTTCCCTTAGTTGGGATACATACTGCTGATGAGTTTCATGGCTATCGCCATCCTCTGATACGCCAAAGCACAAATCTATGGGTAATCTTGGTTCTCGCCCAAACATGAAGAGATATGGGGTGACTCCCGTAGCATCGTTCTTTGTGGCACTGTAGACATGCACCAAAAATGCAACATGCTGGCTCCATGTTGCCTTCTGCTCTGGGTGTAAAGTCCCCAACGTATCTAACTGAGTGCGATTAAACCTCTCACCTTGCGGGTGATAAGGTGTTGTCCTAGACTTTTTAATTCCTGCTGTGATGGTCGGTGCCCCCCATAAGGCTTTATGGAAATGTGTGTGTGTGTGTGTATAACCTAATCATAACCTTTTCAGAGATGTGTGTGGTATGTTACATATGTCATGTAACATATCTCTGAAAAGGTTATGATCTACTGAATCTATTAATCCTATTTGTATGCATGTATAATTTTTGTACTCAAAGTTATGAATATTGGCCATGTACTGGCTTGATTTCTAAATAACCTTCCCTTAGTAGAGCATTTGGTCAGTTCCTGGAGAAAGGAATTCGCAAAGTTAAGTGACCAATCAAGAAGCACTTCAGGAACAATGCATCTTGGAATGCTCCAATCCACATAAGAAGTCTTCTTGGAGACATTCAAGATACCATGTGGGCAATGGCTTCTGCCTGTAAAAACTGAGTCATGCATGGACATGTGACTTGCCCAGGTGACTCTAGAACTGCATCTTGGAGCTGGACTTTGCATAGGAGAGAGGAGGGCATCTCCACCCACAAGAGAGAGTCTATTTAGGCCCGTAGGAGACCCCTCCATTTTATCTTCAGCTGGCTAAAGAGAGAGCCTCTCCACCCCCAAAGATACCTGAAAGAAACTGGAACAAAGGACAGTGTGCAAGGGGTGTGAGTGATTGCTGGACCCAGACTAAAAGGAGATTAGTCTGTAAAAGGAAGCATTCTGGAACTGGTGAGGATCTTATCTGTATTCAGTTTCTTACTGCATTAGACATAGACTGGCGTGTTTTATTTTATTTTACTTGGTAATTGACTTTGTTCTGCCTGTCACTACTTGAAACCACTTAAATCCTACTTTCTGTATTTAATAAAATCACTTTTTCCTTATTAATTAACTCAGAGTATGTGTTAATACTTGGGTGGGCAAACAGCTGTGCGTATCTCCCTACCAGTGTTATAGAGGGTGAACAATTTATGAGTTTACCCTCCATAAGCTTTTGTGACAAAGTTCCTCCTCTACCTTGGTGGGTCCTGCACTTATTGATGGATTTGCTCGCTTCAAAGATTAACCCTGTGGGTCAGGAAACAGCTCAGAGACCTTCCCCTCTGGTAGAAGCCACAGTCCAGGTCAATTCCTCCTGTGTCTGATCAGGAGTTGGGAGGTTTGGGGGGAACCTGGGCCTCCCCTCTACTCCGGGTTCCAGCACAGGGCCCTGTGGACTGCAGCTGTCTAGAGTGCCTCCTGGTACAGCTGTGTGACAGCTACAACTCCCTGGGCTACTTCCCCAGGGCCTATTACCAACACCTTCTTTATCCTCACCACAGGACCTTTCTCCTGGTATCTTATAATGCTTGTGCTCCTCAATCCTCCAGCAATATGCCTTCTCACTCTCAGCTCCTAGTGCCCCTTGCCTCCAGCTCCTCGCATGCCTTAGTCGGTTCCAGCAAGTTCCTGGTTGTTCTGGAACTGCCCCTGTTACCTTACCCAGGGAAAAGGAATCTACTTAATCTGGGACTAATATATCTGACTTCTACCACTCTCCTGTAGCCATCTGCCCCGACCTTATCACACTTTATATGGGGTAAAATTGATTTATTTGGGTTTAGACCCCATTGGGAGTTGGGCATCTGAGTGTTAAAGATAAGAACACTTCTGTTAGCTGCTTTCAGGTAAACCTGCAGCTGTTAGAGGACGTGATTCAGACCTGGGTCTGGGTTTGCAGCAGGCTATTGAGTCTGGCTCAAAGCAGGCTGGGCACTCAAGTCCTAAGCTGCCAAGGCAGGAAAGCAGGGGCAGAAGTGGTTTTGGCACATCAGTTGGCAGCTCCCAAGGGGGGGTTTTGTGATCTAACCTGTCACACCTGAAATCCTCAGCACCTCTTTCAGAAGATGACTCACAAAGTCCCACCCTGGTTGGAGTGTATGCTGAACTGGGAACCCACACACTGAAAAATATTTCTCCCACAGCACTCGAGCAATGGTGGTGGCCCTCTGGTCCGTGCATACTATTTAAAATGGTCAGTCACTATTAAATGTTCCCAACATTCCTCTTGTCCACTTCTAAAGACGAGAAGTCAATGCATACCAGCTTCAAAGGTTTGCTGCTAGTGATATTCTTCAGATATGCAGCTCTAGTGGGCAGCGTTTTCTGTTGAACACATCGAGCGCATGCCTCATATTTCCTACGAATGACTTCCACCGTCTGGGGCCAATAAAACCTACTATGAATAAGTTCTAGGGTCCTCTCCATCCCTAAATGTCCAAAGCCATCATGCAGGGTCCTCATGTCCAGGGCTCTGTACTCTTTGGTAGCACTAGTTGAGCTCGTTGCTTTTGTAAAGGGTCAGTGGTAATTCGTTGCAGCACTCCCTGAATCCATTTTAGTTTGTTCCATTCTCTCAATAGTAGTTTACTCTTGGGGTTAGGTGGGATAATTGCAGCGGGGCTTCGTCCCTCCCTTTTGGCAAGTAGTGCATCACAAATTTCAATATCTTGCAGCTGGGCTTCTTGCCAGTCAGTCGCATTGAGCATGGGCAACAGAGATTGGTCCAATGCAATATAGTTCACTGAGGCAGAAGGGACGCCTCCAGGGTGCTGGCCCAGAGCTTCTGCCACACAGGCTCTCATGAGCCTCTGGCTATCGATAATACCCACGGCTGGAGTGACAGCTATTTGCAGTGTGAATCACAGCAACTTCTGATGCCTGCGGATGCCAGGACAATGCATCCGCATCTACATTGCTTCTCCCTGATCAGTACTAATGCTGAACTCATAGCTCGCTGAGGTGGCCACCCATCCCTGCCCTGTAGCATCCAGCCTAGCACTTGTTAACACATAAGTAAGTGGATTGTTGTCTGTCCACACCTGGAACTGAGCACCATACAAGTAGTCTCAAAATTTCTCAGTGATGGCCCATTTCCATGCCAAGAACTCCAGCTTGTGGGTGGGATAGCGAGTTTCACTATCAGACAGCCCATAGCTGGAAAAGGCTACAGGTTTACAGTTGCCTTCCACTTCCTGGTACAGGACTGCTCCCAGACCCTCCAAACTGGCATCAGTATGCAGGATAAATAGCTTGCATGGGTCAGCAAAGACTAGGACTGGAGCATGTGTTAGACAATTAATGATTTCCCAAAATGCCCTTTCACATTTCTCATCCCACCGTAATCCAAATGGTTTTAAGGGGACATAGTGTCTGTGCTCAGGAACCTTAGGGGACCTCCCCTTATTCTTGGTCTTACGTTTGTTCTTGCTGGACTGAAACCCCTGGGTAAGATCATTTGGGGGTTTTACAATGGTAACAAAGTTCTTCACAAATCTGTGGTAGTAGCCACTAAATCCAAGAAAGGACTTGAGCTCTCGGTAATTACTTGGACATGGCCATGTAGTGAGGGCATCTATTTTGTCAGGATCAATACTCACACCCTCTTGAGACACAATGTGACCCACATACTTCACCGAGGTTCTGCAGAACTGGCATTTGTCAATTGAAAGCTTCAATCCATAGGCTTCCAACCGATCCAGAACTTAGAATCATAGAAGATTTGGGCTGGAAGAGACCTCAGGAGGTGATCTAGTTCAACCCCCTGCTCAAAGCAGGACCAACCCCAACTAAACCATCCTTGCCAGGGCTTAGCTAAGCCGGGCCTTAAAACTTCTACGGATGGAGATTCCACCATTTCCCTAGGGAACCCATTCCAGTGCTTCACCACCCTCCTAGTGAAATAGTGTTTCCTAATAACCAACCTAGACCTCCCCCACTGCCACTTGAGACCATTGCTCCTTATTCTGTCATCTGCCACCACTGAGAACAGCCTAGCTCCATCCTCTTTGGAACCCCCTTTCAGGTAGTTGAAGGCTGCGANTGCAGACTAAACAAGCTCAGGTCCCTCAGCCTCTCCTCATAAGTCATGTTCCCCAGCCCCCTGATAATTTTTGTTGCCCTCCACTGGACTCTCTCCAATTTGTCCACATCCCTTCTGTAGTGGGGGGCCCAAAATTGGACTCAATACTCCAGATGTGACCTCACCAGTGCTGAATAGAGGGGAATAATCACCTACCTCGATCTGCTGGCAATGCTCCTACTAATGCAACCCAATATGCCATTAGCCTTCTTGGCAACAAGGCACACTGCTGACTCATATCCAGCTTCTCATCCACTGTAATCCCCAGGTCCTTTTCTGCAGAACAGCTGCTTAGAAGTCTTTAAAAAGTCTTTCTTCATGCTCCTCCAAGGTTCTTCCAAACATGATCAGGTTATCCATATAAACTAACACTTGCAATAAATTCATGTCTTCCACAACTTTCTCCATAAGATGCTCAAATGTAGCAGGTGCTTCAGAAATCCCTTGGGGGCATGCACTCAAATTGATAAAAACCCTAACTGACAAATTAAAGCCGTCTTCTCCTTATCTTCTTCTCCTAGAGGGATCTGGTAGTATCCACTTCGAAGATCCAACACAGAGGACCACTGTCCCCCACCCCCCCCAAAAAAACAGTCCAAGGCATCTTGTACCCGAGGCATGGTATATTGATCAACTACAGTTCGCCTGTTTAGGGTGTGGTAATCAATACACATCCGGATTTTCCCGGTCTTCTTACGGATCACCACAGTGGGCGAGGCGTAGGGGCTGCTGGACTTTGTAATGATACAGATACTCATGATCATCTCTTGAAGATGATACCGCACATTTTCCATCTCAGAGAGAGCAATCTTCCTAGATCTGTCCCTGAAGGGTCGGGGGTCTTGTAGCCAGATATGGTGTTCCACTCCTCTTGCACATCCCATGTCCCACTCATGCAGTGAGAATACCTTAGATTTTTTCACAAAGCTTCTTCCTCAGGTGATCCTTCACTCCTCAGACAGCGGTAAATCTCCAAAGTCAAACTTTGTAGGCTCTATCACCAGAACGTCAACTTCACACTGGGGTTTCATGATGGTTTCAGGCTCAAAGAGGTCTGCTATCTTTTGCCCTTGTTTCACAACCACATCATAGCTTGTTTCATTAGAAATCAGTATAATCACTTTTTTCTGTGTTTCAGCAGGTAGGGTTATGACTCCCCTGGAACCAACACTGCTTCAGAGAGCCCTCCCTCAGCCGGCTGCTCTAACATTGCTAATGTTCCTTTACTGCCTTTAGGCAGGTACTCATGACAATCCCCCCTCCCCTTTTCTGTCATTGCAGTCACCACAAAGAGGGGCATGCCCGCGTACCTCAATGCTCCCACTGGTGAATCAGACATCACTTTTTAGAATCCTCAATTTTTCTGTAGGCTGCAGCACAATGGGTGTGGATCACCAAGGTGTTCAGGTATTGGTCCCCTGCTCACTGTCTCAGTAATCCACGAGTACCTTAAAGATACTGGAGTTGGTCCCTATTAGCAGGGACACATCAGACTCCTTTAGGGTCAGGGAATATTATGGCAGCAGTGTCCACCTCTTGTCTTACCCCAGAGATCTCCTCTGGAAATTCCAGGTGCATTATGACATGCCCTCGATAGGGGTACTCATCCATGCTGAGGCCACACAGGCCAAGTCCTGTCAGGGGCTGTATAGGCAGATGCCTAAGTATCTGCTGGTAGAAAGATTGAAAAATGATAGTTACCTAGGACCTGGTGTCAAGCACTGCTTTACATTCTGTCCCTTCAATCTTCACAGTGACCTCTGCTCGAGGTCCTATCAATCCTGGTGGGATTCTGGCTGTGTGGTTCTTTCTAGGGGAGCCACCAACTCCTGCTGGCCTGGGCAGCTCCCTTCCCAAGTCCTTAAGTCATTTCCCGACTTTCCCTATGTGGTCCTCAGCTTTTGATATACTAGAGTGGGATTCTCTTCATTCTGACACCTTGCAGCACTGTGTCCACCCTGGCCACACCTATAGCATAAGAAGGACTGTCCTTTCCCTTGCTGCCTGGGTGGCACAGGAGCTCTAAATGTAGTCTTCTGGATCATGGCAGCCAGGGGTTCCTTGTACCTTGAAGTCTTTTCTGTATCGATGCTATTCTCTAGTTCAGCCACCTTCTGTGTCAGGACCTGCACTCGTTGGGTAAGTTCCTCTTGGAGATCCACCATCAGTGCCTTGGGCGTTCACATGGATGCTGTGCCAGCTGCCTGGTGTGACGGAACCTCCCAAACCTTGCCAGCTGCCTGCCTCTCCTCCTCCTCTCTGACCTCTTTTATCAGCCGAAAGAAACTCGGTGGATTTTCTTGCATTGGTGACCTCCCAGAAAACACCATCCTAGCCACCATGGATGTAGAGGCTCTCTACACAAACATCCCACACACAGATGCAATACAAGCTGTCAGGAACAGTATCCCTGATGATGACACAGCACAACTTATTGCTGAGCTCTGTTATTTTATCCTCACGCACAATTATTTCAAATTTGGTGACAATATATACCTCCAGACCAGTGGCACCGCTATGGGCACCCGCATGGCCCCACAATATGCCAACATTTTTATGGCTGACCTGGAACAACGCTTCCTCAGCTCTCTTCCACTCATGCCCCTTCTCTATCTACGCTATATTGATGACATCTTCATCATCTGGACCCATGGGAAGGAGACCCCGGAAGAATTCCATCATGATTTCAACAGCTTCCACCCCACCATCAACCTCAGCCTGGACCAATCTACACGGGAGGTCCACTTTCTAGACACCACTTTAAAACTCTACATCAGAGGCAGGAGCTGGTGTGGACTGGCTCCCAGTGGCTATTAGCTTCCACGTACCGTTTTCCACTGCTATCTTGCTTAGAACCTGTAAAGGGTCCACAGCCACTGGCAGCTCACCCAGCACTGCGAAAGCCCCCTTCTCCCTCACAAACGGTGGCTGCCCTTAAAATAGATTCTATTGAGCCCTCATTGAACATCTCTGTCACCAGAAGACAGTTCTTAGGGTCAGTATTCATCCCCTTGCACCAATCCTATCACAGGTGTACAGCCATTACACAAACTGTAATTTCCCCCAAATATAACAAAATGGTTTTCCCAAATGAATGGATCACTCAAGATGTGCTTGCGGTGGGTACTGACCCAGGCATCCTGGATGAGCCAACAAAAATGTAACCCTTCTGCCAGTCAGAGTTGGCAGCAACCAGGGTCAGGTTCAGTATCTAGGGGTTCCTTTTCAACAATACAACACAAAACCAGCTTGAGCCCCCACCCAGTGACCTGGGACAATTACACACCACCCCCAGGCACCTCTGAGAAGCAAAACTTCCCCTTTCGCAAGCACGGAGTCTGAGTGTAGCAAAAACCTTTACTAAAAGGAGGGAATTAACTCAGCATTAATTTGGGAAAACACCACAAACAGGGTTCATAAACATAAACCATGAGCAAAGGACCCACCCTCAAGTAAGTTGGGCAGTGTCCTGTTCCCTCAGGTCCTTAAGTCCAGCAACCCAAAAGTCCCTTTAACGTGCTTGATCCTTCTCTGTACCTCACTCACAGTGGCTGTCCCTGGCCAGTGCAGCCCCAGAGTTCAGAGGTTCATCTGCAGAGTTCACCTCCCACCCTGGGTGGAAGCGTGGGTGTAAGGAGGCACCTTACATGCTCCACTGCTTGGGCACTCGCTTGCCGCCCCGCAGTATTGATTAAAGAGATGGGTCTATAGCTATTATACTTTTGTGTATCCTTAATAGGTTTAAGTGGTACAGTAATTAGTGTTTCCCTCATAGTAGGAGGTAATGTACCTTTCTTTAAGGCATCTCCGTAAATGCATACAGGTTAGAAGCCAGTACTCCTTGGATGCTTTGATACAATTCTATCAGTGGATCATCAGGGCCAGGGGTCTTGCCTGGGATCATTTCCTCCGGGGCCTCAATTATTTCCTCTGATTGCAAGGGAGAGGCCAGCCCGGCTGGCTCCTCTTCTGAGATGTGTGGCAGGCTAAGAGCTTTCATAAAAACATTCAGTTTTTCTAGCTTAGGTGGAGAATTGTTATTATAAAGAGACTGGTAGAATTTCAAAAATTGATCATTTGATTTATTTTTGATTAGTAATAACCTGCCCTTGTTCTGATTTGAGTTATAAGATTGGGGACCTTTTAATCTGTCTGCAAGAATGTTTCCTGCTCTCTCTCCCCCCTCCCCCCATATGTTCATTTGAGTCTAAAAAGAGCAAACTTAGCTTGGGCTGAAGTCGGTGTATTTGCTTCATAGCCAGAACAAGAAGCAGGGGGAGGTCTAGGTTGGCTATTAGGAAACACTATTTCACTAGGAGAGTGGTGAAGCGCTGGAATGTGTTACCTACGGAGGTGGGGGAATCTCCACCCTTAGAGGTTTTTACAGCCCATCTTGACAAAGCCCTGGCTGGGCTGATTTAGTTGGTGTTGGTCCTGCTTTGAGCAGGGGATTGAACTAGATGACCTCCTGAGGTCTCTTCCAACCCTAATCTTCTATGATTCTATGATTAATTATTTTTGAAAGATTTTCTTGCAGGGTAGTTTGCACATTCTAAATCCAGAACTATCGGACTAAATCCAGAACAGTTGTCTGGCTAATTCCAGAGCCTAGCCTGGCTACCTCTCTACCTACCCGCTGAGTAGGAAATACCCCTGCCCCTAAAGGAAAGCTTTTATTACATAGGGTGGATGGGGCTATCTCTGGTTTGTCATTTGTTTTGAAGAAAAAACAAATTTCTTCTGTGACATAGTTCTGAAAATGTTTATCTTTCAAAGAGAGTTCAGGTTCCATCTTTTACAAGGCCAATGTATCTCCGGAGGGGAAAATTGCTGTATCATTTGTGCATGATCAGAGCTCATGATAGACTTGATTTCATTATTAAGCACTGAGTCCATCAGATTTGTAGAAACCAGGAAGAAACTATTCATGCGTATGTGGAAGGTGGGGAGGAAACAAAGTAAAATCCTCCATTGTAGGGTTCCACAGCTGCCATAAATCTTTTAACCCAAATTCTGCCATATGATTTTTTATAATGTTTCTAGCATGTGACTGTGTGTGCTGGGGCTGGTCTGATGTGTTTAAAAAAGGGTCCAACACCTCATCAAAATCTCCTGCTGTGATGATTGATTTTGGTGGGTTATTAATTAATTTGGAAAAAGAAACATCTTTTAAAAAACTTGGATCATCTTTATTGGGTCCATATACAAGAGTTAGGGTACATAGAGAGACAGAGATCTTAGCCTTCACCAGCAAATAGCTACGTTCCTCATCTTTATTTACATCTGGAATTTGTAAATTGCATCTTTTGTGAAACAATATTGCTACATCTTTGGCTGCAGAAAGGAAATTGTTAAACACCCCCTCCCCCATCCATCCCCTCCTTCATTTCTGTGCCTTCATGTCATTACGGTGTGGTTCCCATAGGAAGATGATATCTGCTTTCCGTGTTTTCGATGGGGGGTCATTATTTTTCTCCTTGATCATCCCTTTGATGTTCCAGGAAACACAATTTATAATATTAGCCATAAGGAGTACTTAGGTCAAATATTTCTTTATCAGGCACCTGAATAGTGTCATCATTCAATCCCTCTACCATGTACATTGGCCAACCCAGACAGTCTCTATGCAAAAGAATAAATGGACACAAATCTGACATCAGGAATCATAACACTGCTCTACAGCCAAAATGCTTCTGAAATAAATGTAGTCAAACTCTACTAATTCTGGGTCACTGAGAATGAAAATGATGCTTAAAATTGTTGATTGGCTCTAGTTTTCAAGATATGCTATTGGGTCAGTATATATGACCCTTGACTTGGGAATGGCAGAGGATAAGTGAGTTATAAAGGGAAGGGATCTCAATTTAAACCAGAAATGACTAAAATACATCTTTGACTGGATCTATGAATAAATCTATGACGGAGTTTGGACAGTACTTGCTTTTTAGGCAAAACAATGAATGATGCAATCTGAAGCTGGTATTGCGTCATACATGATATGAATTGCATCATGTTATTCCTAAAAGTCATGGATGATGCAATCATAACGAAGCTTACATCACTCTGCTGAACAAATTGCCCTATATCAGCTCTAGAAATCATACAGTGTCATGCTCTCTTATTTGTCAGTGTTTGATTTTGCAAAGGGACACATTTCTGTTTAGCCAAAGTGAGCAGAGATGCCTCGTACTTGTGTGAACAGTGCAGATAACTTCTGCTATGTTTGTGGTGAAGTGACTTTTGCATCACAAAAGCTCAGTATAACCACTATGGTTAAGAAAGCCTATCACTTTTATTTTGGCTGCAAAATTGGAGATCAGGACAAGAGGTGGGCCCCACACATATGCTGCAACAACACTTGTGCAACAAATCTTTGCCAGTGGTTGAACAGGAAAAGGAAATCTATGCCTTTTGCAGTGCCAGTGATTTGGAGAGAGCCAACAGATCATACCAGCAATTGTTACTTCTGCATGGTGCCTCCAGTTGGGAAAGGTGTGTCAAAGAAGAAAAAGTGGACTGTGCATTATCCAAACATTCCATCAGCTATATGCCCAGTACCCCACGGAGAAGGACTGCCGGTTCCTGATGCACCAGAATCATTCTCACTTGAGTCAGACGAGGAAGAGGAAGAGGATGAAACTTCTGTTCCTGAACCATCCATGTCACAGAACCCACATTTTCTCCCATCCTCCTCCTCTGAACCACACCTCCTAACACAAGGTGAACTGAATGACCTTGTCAGGGATTTGGAACTACCCAAGAGTAAGGCAGAGCTATTGGGCTCCACACTACAGCAGTGGAATCTCCTGGCAGGTGATGTTAGGGTTTCCATGTTCCGTGACCGTCAAAAGGATCTTGTCCCATTCTTCTTCATGAAAGGTGATCTTGTAGCCTGCAACAAATCGATGGTGTGATGGCAGCTCTCAACATCGTTCACGATCCAGATGAGTGGAGACTGTTCATTGATTCATCAAAGACGAGTCTTAAAGCTGTTTTACTGCATAATCGCATTGTTTTGCCATCAATTCCAGTTGGTCATGCAGTCCACATGAAGGAAACCTATGACAACATGAAACAAATTTTGAGGTGCATAAACTATGACCAACATCAGTGGCAGCTTTGTGGTGATTTGAAGGTTGTTGCTCTCTTGCTTGGTCTGCAGACTGGATACACAAAGTACTGCTGTTTTCTCTGTGAATAGGATAGTTGTGCAAGAGATGCCCACTACATCAAGAAAGATTGGCCACTCCGACAGTCATTGGAGCCTGGGAGGAAAAGTGTTCAGCATCCACCACTTGTTGAATCAAGGAAGATTTTGTTACCACCCTTACACATCAAGCTGGGTCTGATGAAGAACTTTGTCAAGGCCATTGACAAAACACAAGCAGCTTTCAAGTACCTCCATGGAAAATTTCCAAGGTTAAGTGAAGCTAAGATAAAGGAAGGTGTCTTTGCTGGTCCTCAGATTCATGAACTTCTTCAAGATGATGCATTGACCATGCACTGCGTGGCAAGGAAAAGATGGCATGGAAAGCCTTCCGGTTAGTGGCAATAAATTTTCTCGGAAACAACAAGGCAGACAACTAGAGGTTGTTGGTGGAAAACCTCCTCAAGGCATACAAAAGCCTTGGTTGCAACATGTCACTAAAGATACATTTTTTGCACTCTCATCTAGATTTTTTTCCACCGAACTGCAGAGCAGTGAGCGACAAGCATGGCGAGTGATTTCACCAGGACATTGCAATAATGGAGAAACGCTATCAGGGCAAATGGAGACCATCAGTGCTTGCAGACTATTGCTGGACAGTGACAAGTGATGCTCCAGTTAATGAATACAAGAGAAGAAGGCCAAGAAGCGCCGAGTAGACACTGAATAGGACTAAACTATGTACATAATAGTTTTTTGCCTTTTGTTTCATAATAAATTTTATTTATATAACCCTTTTCCTGATTTTTTAAAGTGTTACATAAACAGGACAGGTGAAATATTATCATGTAAAACAAGCATAAACACATGAAAAGACCTAGGTTTACAATTTATGATTAAAACTCTACTATCTACACAATATACATAGACATAAAATGTAAAAACTTAAATATCTTAGAAACAGTAGCCAATTAGTTGTTTTAATAGTCATATTTTAATTCAGCACATCAAAATACTTAATAAATAGCACATTTTATCTCTGAAGCAGACAACTTCTCAAAAATTGTAGACCAGTGTAACATTCAAAAACCAGTGGGAGAACACTTCAACCTCTCTAACCACTCAGTGACAGACTTGAAGGTGACAATTTTGCAACAAAAAAAACTTCAAAAACAGACTCCAAAGAGAGACTGCTGAAATCGAATTAATATGCAAGTTAGATACAATTAATTTAGGTTTAAACAGAGACTGGGAATGATTGGGTCATTACACTAATTGAATTTTTTTGCTCATGTTAAGTTCTCCTCACACCTTCTATGGGTCATCTCGATTATCACTTCAAAAGTTTTTTTTCTTCTGTTGCTGATAGCTCATCTCAATTGATTGGCCTCTTACAGTTGGTATGCGTACTTCCACCTTTTCATGTTCTCTGTATGTATAAATATCTTCTGTCTGTGTGTTCCATTCTATGCATTCGGAGAAGTGGGCTGTAGCCCACGAAAGCTTATGCTGAAATAAATTTGTTAGTCTCTAAGGTGCCACAAGTACTCCTGTTCTTTTTGCAGATACAGACTAACACGGCTGCTACTTTGAAACCTGTCATTATGCAAGGCACTGCATTTAGCCCTATGGAGTGGAAATCCATCTACTTCATGAAAAAACTCGTACAGATACAGACAGACATCATCTTCCTTTCCAAATGCAAACGGATGGACATCATACCAAAAGGACTGAAGGTAAAAAATCCATTAGAATCTACATATCATCCAGACTACGCTGAGAGTTTGTGCCACACACTCTTAAAGAACCTGTGAAACCACCTGATCAACATCCTATATAGCAAACAGGGAAAGATCAAGACTGAACTCTCAGAACTGGATACTCCCATGAAAAACCAACCTTCCACACAAACTTCCTCATGGATAGACTTTACAAAAACTAGACAAGCCATTTACAACACACACTTTGCTTCTCTACAAAAGAAAAAGGACACGAAACTGTCTAAACTGTTACATGTCACAAAGAGCCACAACAGTAGCCCCCTTACCCCACCCAACAATATTGTTAATCTTTCCAGCTATTCTCTTCGACCAGCAGAAGAATCTGTCCTATCTCGGGACCTTTCCTTTTGTCCTTCCAGACCCACGAACATGATACAGTTCTGCGGTGACCTAGAAACCTACTATTGCCATCTCTGACTCAAAGAATACTTCCAACATACCTCTGAACAACATACTAACCCACAGAATCCTTCCTACCAATACTACAAAAAGAAGGATTCTGCATGGACTCCTCCTGAAGGTCGAAACAACAGACTGGACTTCTGCATAGATAGCTTCCATCAACATGCAAGGCTGAAATTGTGGAAAAGCAGCACCACTTGCCCCATAACCTAAGCCGTTCTGAACACAACGCCATCAACAGCCTCAGGAACAACTCTGACATCATAATCAAAAAGGCTGACAAAGGAGGTGCTGTCGTCATCATGAATAAGTTGGAATATGAACAAAAGGCTGCTAGGCAGCTCTCTAATGCCACATTCTACATGCCATTATCCTCTGATCCCACTGATGATTACCAAAAGAAACTACACCATCTGCTCAAGAAATTTCCTGAGAAAGCATAGGAACAGATCTGTACAGACACATGGCTTGAACCCTGACCAGGTGTATTCTGTTTGCTACCCAAGATCCATAAACCTGGAAATCCTGGATGACCGATCAACTCAAGAATTGGCACCTTAACAGCAGGATTGTCTGGCTATGTGGACTCTCTCCTCAGGCCCTACGCTACCAGCACTCCTAGCTATCTTCGAGACACCACTGACTTCCTGAGGAAACTACAATCCATCGGTGATCTTCCAGAAAACACCATCCTGGCAACTATGGTGTAGAATCCCTCTACACCAACATTCCACACAAAGATGGACTACAAGCCATCAGGAATAGTATCCCCAATAATATCATGGCTAACCTGGTGGCTGAACTTTGTGACTTTGTCCTCACCCACAACTATTTCACATTTGGAGACAATATATACCTTCAAGTCAGCGGCACTGCTATAGGTACCAGCATGGCCCCACAGTATGCCAACATCTTTATGGCTAACTTAGAACAACGCTTCCTTAGCTCTTGTCCCCTAACACCTCTACTCTACTTGCACTACATTGATGACAACTTCATCACGTGGACCCATGGAAAAGAAGCCCTCGAGGAATTCCACCATGATTTTAATAATTTCCATCCCACCATCAACCTCAGCCTAGACCAATCTACACAAGCGGTCCATTTCCTAGACACTACTGTGCTAATAAGTGATGGTCACATAAACACCACCCTATACTGGAAACCCACTGATGGCTATACTTACCTACATGCCTCCAGCTTCCATCCAGGACACACCACAGGATCCATTGTCTACAGCCAAGCTCTAAGATGCAACCGCATTTGCTCCAATCCCTCAGACAGAGATAAACACCTACACGATCTCTATCAAGCATTCTTAAAACTACAATATCCACCTGCTGAAGTGAAAAAACAGATTGACAGAGCCAGAAGAGTACCCAGAAGCCACCTACTACAGGACAGGCCCACAAAGAAAATAACAGAACGCCACTAGCCATCACCTTCAGCCCACAACTAAAATCTCTCAGCGCTTCATCAAAGATCTACAACCTATCCTGAAAGATGATCGCTCACTCTCACAGATCTTGGGAGACAGACCAGTCCCCGCTTACAGACAGCCTCCCAACGTGAAGCAAATACTCACCAGCAACCGCACACCATACAACATAAACACTAACCCAGGAACCTATCCTTGCAACAAAGCCCAATGCCAGCTCTGTCCACATATCTATTCAAATGACACCATCATAGGACCTAACCACATCAGCCACACCATCAGGGGCTCATTCACCTGCACATCTACCAACGGGATATATGCCATTCTGTGCCAACAATGCCCCTCTGCCATGCACATTGGCCAAACCAGACTGTCTCTACACAAGAGAATAAATGGACACAAATCTGACATCAGGAATCATAACACTCAAAAACCAGTCAGAGAACACTTCAACCTCTCTAACCACTCAGTGACAGACTTGAAGGTGACAATTTTGCAATAAAAAAAACTTCAAAAACAGACTCCAAAATTCTACTTTCTACACAATATACATAGACATAAAATGTAAAAACTTAAATATCTTAGAAACAGTATCCAATCAGTTGTTTTAATTGTCATATTTGAATTCAGCACATCAAAATACATAATAAATAGCACATTTTATCTCTGAAGCAGACGACTTCTCAAAAATTGTAGGCCAGTGTAACATTCAAAAACCAGTGGGAGAACACTTCAACCTCTCTAACCACTCAGTGACAGACTTGAAGGTGACAATTTTGCAACAAAAAAACTTCAAAAACAGACTCCAAAGAGAGACTGCTGAACTCGAATTAATATGCAAGTTAGATACAATTAATTTAGGTTTAAACAGAGACTGGGAATGATTGGGTCATTACACTAATTGAATTTTTTTCCCCATGTTAAGTTATCCTCACACCTTCTATAGGTCATCTCGATTATCACTTCAAAAGTTTTTTTTTCTTCTGCTGCTGATAGCTCATCTCAATTCATTGGCCTCTTACAGCTGGTATGCGTACTTCCATCTTTTCATGTTCTCTGTATGTATAAATATCTTCTGTCTGTGTGTTCCATTCTATGCATCCGAAGAAGTGAGCTGTAGCCCACGAAAGCTTACGCTGAACTAAATTTGTTAGTCTCTAAGGTGCCACAAGTACTCCTGTTCTTTATTCAATCCTTTGTTAGTTCCAGGTCTAGGAAAGATAAAAATCGGTCCCACCTGACCATGGGACATGATGGGGAGAGGGGAGGATGAAGCAGACCAGGAAAGGTAAAATCTAGGTCTGATGTGGGAAATAGCAAAAGTGAGAAAAAGAAATGAAGTGATCAAAATTGACCAAGGATCAATTAAAAATCCATAATTTGAATCCAAACAGAAATAGGGCCAAAGTCCAGGTGGTTTACAAGGGAGTGGCCACAACATACCCTCCCCCACCCACCAAAAAACTGTAACTTTATAAAGAAGAAACTGGTTCATATCAAGGGAGAGCATAGTTTCTGCATTATTCAAAACCAACAAAGGGGGAACAAGGCCAGCAGCTAAACTGAAGAACAAATCTATCGTGGGTATGAAAGAAAATTATACAATTGTTTAAATAACCTTATTCCAGCATACTTCGGTCATTTGCAGATACGGGTTCATTAGCAGAACAGCTCTGCCGAAACTTTGTCCCCTAGAGCCTTTTCCAGCTGGATTATAGTGTGAACATCATTGCCCAATAGTGAGATCAGCAGTGTCAATAAACACAATGTTTATTTCCACTCATTAACCAAAAATCAAAACTAAAGAAAAGAACCTCAACTAATATTATTGGGAAAACAACAGATAATCTCACACTAACACATTTTCAATATTTTGGTGAATTGTAACCAGCAATCACAATTAATCTTGGATAGGACTTTAGGACATGGATTTCTTTACAGTTGGGAAATGGAAAAGATGATACATCTGAGGGAAGGGAGCAGAAGGAGACACCACTGATTGGAAGGCATGAGATGCATTGTCCTAGGGATGGGGGTTCCACGACCACTGCTCCCAAGACAAGGAAGCGGTAGTGGTGGTCGGGGACTCCCTCCTCAGGGGGACTGAGTCATCTATCTGCCGCCCTGACTGGGAAAACCAAGAGGTCTGCTGCTTGCCAGGAGCTAGAATTCACGATGTGAAGGAGAGACTGACGAGACTCATCAAGCCCTCAGATCGCTACCCCTTCCTGCTTCTTCACGTGGGCACCAATGATACTGCCAAGAATGACCTTGAGTGGATCACTGCAGTCTACATGGCTCTGGGAAGAAGGATAAAGGAGTTTGAGGTGCAAGTGGTGTTCTCGTCCATCCTCCCTGTGCAGGGAAAAGGCCTGGGTAGAGACCGTCGAATCATGGAAGTCAACGAATGGCTACGCAGGTGGTGTAGGAGAGGCGGCTTTGGATTCTTTGACAATGGGATGGTTTTCCAAGAAGGAGGAGTGCTAGGCAGAGACGGGCTCCACCTAACAAAGAGAGGGAAGAGCATCTTCGCAAGCAGGCTGGCTAACCTAGTGAGGAGGTCTTTAAACTAGGTTCACTGGGGGAAGGAGACCAAAGACCTAAGGTAAGTGGGGAAATGGGATACCAAGAGGAAGCACGAGCAGGAAATGGCAAGAGGGGAGGACTCCTGTCTGATACTGAGAAAGCGGGACGATCATTGAGTTATCTTGAGTGCCTATACACAAATGTAAGAAGCCTGGGAAACAAGCAGGGACAACTGGAAGTCTTGGCACAGTCAAGGGACTATGACATGATTGGAATAACAGAGACTTGGTGGGGTAACTCACATGACTGGAGTATTGTCATGGATGGATATAAACTGTTCAGGAAGGACAGGCAGGACAGAAAAGGTTTAGGAGTTGCTAGGGGTGGTAGGTTTGTAGAAATTTTGGTGGTGCCCAAACTCCACACCCCCAAACTCCCCCCCCATCTGCCTAAGACTCTGGGAGGGAGTTTGGGTGGAGGGAAGAGGTCTGGGGTGCAGGCCCTGGGCTGGGGATTAGGGTGCAGGAGGGGTGCAGGCTCTGGGAGGGAGTTTGGGTTCTGGGTGCAGGCTCCGGGCTGGGTCAGGGGGTGGGGGTGCAGGAGGGGATGAGGGGTGCAGGCTCTGGGAGGGAGTTTGGGGGCAGGCTCTGGGCTAGATCAAGGGGTGGGGGTGCAGGAGGGGGTGAGCGGTGCAGGCTCTAGGAGGGAGTTTGGGGGGTGATGGGGTGCAGAGGGAGGAGGTGCAGTCTCTGGGAGGGAGTTTGGGGACAGAAGGGGGTGTGTGGGAAGGGGGAGGGGGTGCAGGCTGTGAGAGAGAGTTTGGGGATAGGAGGGAGTGCAGAGGTGAGGGCTGTGGGGCTGAGGATGAGGGGTTTGGAGTGTGGGAGGGGGCTCAGGGCTAGGGCAGAGGGTTGGGATGTGGGGTGGGGCATGAGGAGTTCATGATGCAGGAGGGGGCTCAGGGCTGGGGCAGAGGGTTAGAGTGCAGGGGGATGAGGGCTCTGTCTGGGGATGGGGTTGAGGGGTTTGGGGTGTTGGAGAGACTCAGGGCTAGGGCGGAGGGGCAGGGTAAGGGCAGCATGCCCTGCCATTAGTGGATGGGGGGAACTAGGACCCTGTGGCAGCAGTTGATGCCAGGAGCAGTTGATGCCCTGGCAGCCGCATGCCTCGGCTACACAGACTGGCATCGGCTCCATTCAGATTGGGGGTAAAGCTCATATTAGGCCTAATCCCCATGGGAGCATTCTCAGTTCTTGACACTTTTGTCAGCTTCTCCATGTGCAGTGGCAAGACAATATCAGCAGTGAGGACCTTGTTAGCCAAACCCAGCACCCTCCTCCATCAGCTCTCGGTTCAGATTCAGCGGCTCTGTTTGGTCAAGAGACCAATGAATTATGAAGTGTGTTTACCAATGAAAGCTGCTAGGTAGACGGCGATCACATAGGCAACAAACACTTCCCTGTTCCGCTGAGATCACCAAGGAGGGGCACAGACCAAACATCCACCCTGAGTGCCTTCAGGAGTTATCCAGAGACGGAGCCACATGACGCTCAATCTGCAAGGAGGCCGCGTCCTTTTGGGACTTGCAGAGATGACAACATGGGAACGTGGCTTGGGCATAAGCTCAGGTGTGAATGGACCTGCTCTAGGTACACGGGGGTGTCCCCATGGGGTGAGGCCAGTGCAGTGATGCCCCTTCTCTGGGCAGACAAGGGCTGTGTCTACACCACAACTGCAGCAGAGGTACAGCTCAGCGTTGCGGCTACGCCGCTGTGGTGCCTTGATGCAGACGCTAAACAATGGAAGGGGCTTTGCCATCGCCGTAGTTAATCCATCCCTCCAAGCAGTGGTAGCCAGGCCAATGGGTGAATTCTTCGTTCCACCTTCTGGTGTCTACACCATGGCTTAGATCGGCTTAATCCCATCTCCAGGGGTCTGAATTTTTCACACCCCTGAGGCCTGGTCTACACTACGAGTTTTGGTCGACTTTAGCAGCATTAAATCAAATTAAGCCTGGACACGTTCACACGACAAAGCCCTTTCTTTCGACTTAAGGGGCCCTTTAAACTGGTTTCTTTACTCCACCTCCGACGAGGGGATTAGCGATAAAATCGGCCTTAGCGGGTTGGAATTGGGGTAGTGTGGATGGAATTCGACGTTATTGGCCTCCGGGAGCTATCCCAGAGTGCTTCATTGTGACCACTCTTGACAGCACTCTCAACTTAGATGCACTGACCAGGTAGACAGGAAAAGCCCCACGAACGTTTGAATTTCATTTCCTGTTTGCCCAGCGTGGAGAGCACAGGTGACCACGCAGAGCTCATCAGCACAGGTAACCGTGATGGAGTCCCAGGATCGCAAAAGAGCTCCAGCATGGACCGAATGGGAGGTATGGGATCTGCTTGCCATATTGGGAGATGAATCAGTGCTAGCTGAACTCCATAGCAGTAAAAGAAATGGCAAAATATTAAAAAAGGTATCCAAGGCCATGAAGGACAGAGGCCATAACAGGGATGCACAGCAGTGCCACGTGAAAATTAAGGAGCTAAGGCAAGCCTACCACAAAGCCAGAGAGGCAAACGGAAAGTCCGGGGCACAACCGCAAACATGCCGCTTCTACGTGGAGCTTCATGCCATGCTAGGGGGTGCAGCCACCACTACCCCAACCGTGTGCTATGTCTCCTTCACTGGAGAAACACACAGGGAAGAGGGTTCGGGGTACGAGAAAGAGGAGGATGAAGATAATGTGGATAGCTCACAGCAGCAAGGAAGCGGAGAAACCGGTTTCCCCAACAGCCAGGATATGTTTATCGCCCTGGACCTGGAGCCAGTAACCCCCGAACTCACCCAAGGCGTGCTCCCAGACCCTGAGGGCACACCGGGGACCTCTGGTGAGTGTACCTTTATAAATATTACACATGGTTTAAAAGTAAGCGTGTTTAATGATTAATGATTAATTTGCCCTGGCAATCGCGGCCAGTACAGCTACTGGAAAAGTCTGTTAACGTGTATAGGGATGGAGCGGAAATCCTCCAGGGACATCTCCAGAAAGGTCTCCTTCATGTACTCCCAAAGCCTTTGCAAAAGGTTTCTGGGGAGGGCTGCCTTATCCCGTCCACCATGGTAGGACACTTTACCACACCAGGCCAGTAGCACGTAGTCTGGAATCATTGCATAACAAAGCATGGCAGTGTATGGTCCCGGTGTTTGCTGGCATGCAGACAACATCCATTCCTTATCGCTCTTTGTTATCCTCAGGAGAGTGATATCGTTCACGGTCACCTGGTTGAAATGGGGTGATTTTATTAAGGGGACATTCAGAGGTGCCCGTTCCTGCTCGGCTGAACAGAAATGTTCCCCGCTGTTAGCCACGCGGTGGGGGGGAGGGGTGAAGTGATCATCCCAGAGAATTGGGTGTGTGGGAGGGTTAGTTGGGTTTGTGCTGCATGTTAACCCGGGAAGTGCAGCCCCTCCTTTTACATTGCAAACCCATTTTAAATGGCCAACCCAATGGGTGCCTGGTATGGGAAATGAGGGCACTACTGTTTGAAACCATTCCCACATGTTAAGAAGGTGAAAAAAGCCAAAAGACTGTGGCTTACCATGGCTGCCTGCAAGCCAAAATCTGTTGCCTGGCACTGCGTGAGTGATATCTCACACCAGACCGGCAAGGCCTCAATATAAGAGGAAAAATGCGACCTTGTAACGAAAGCACATGTGCTGTGTAATGTGAACAGCAAAATTTAACGTGAAAGAGTGTACCCATTGTTCTCTAAAATGTGTCTTTTTTAACCACCTCTCCCTTCTCCTCCACCAGCTGCAAATGTTTATCCTTCACAGAGGCTAGTGAAGATTAGAAGGAGAAAACGGCAGATTCGGGATGACATGTTCACGGAGCTCCAGATGTCCTCCCACGCTGAAAGAGCACAGCAGAATGCGTGAAGGCAGTCAGACTACAGAAAAGCAAAGTATGAACGAGAGGAGAGGTGGCGGGCTGAATCGCAGGATGAACAGAGCAAGTGGCGGGCTGAAGATGATAGGTGGCGTCAGCTTGCAGACAGAAGGCAAGAGTCGATGCTCCGGCTGCTGGAGCATCAAGCTGATATGCTCCAGCGTATGGTTGAGCTGCAGGAAAGACAGCAGGAGCAGAGACTGCCGCTACAGCCCCTGTGTAACCAACAGCCCTCCTCCCCAAGTTCCATAGCCTCCTCACCCAGACGCCCAAGAACACGGTGGGGGGGCCTCCGGCCACCCAGTCACTCCACTGCAGATGATTGCCCGAGCATCAGAAGGCTGGCCTTCAATAAGAGTTAAAGTTTTAAACTGCAGTGTGTCCTTTTCCTTCCGTCCTCCCCCCACCCATCCCGGGCTACCTTGGCAATTATACCCCTAGTTGTGTGATGAATTTATAAAGAATGCATGAATGTGAAGTAACAATGACTTGATTGCCTCTGCAAGTGGTGCTCGAAGGGGGAGGGGGAGGTTTGGTTTACAGGGAAGTAGAGTGACCCGGGTGGGGGGGCAGAGGGTTTATCAAGGAGAAACAAACAGAAGTCTCACACCGTAGCCTGGCCAGTCACAAAACTCGTTTTCAAAGCTTCTCTGATGTGCACTGCGCCCTGCTGTGCTCTTCTAACCAACCTGGTGTCTGGCTGCGCATAATCAGCAGCCAGGCAATGTGCCTCAACCTCCCACCCCACCATAAATATCTCCCCCTTTCTCTCACAGATATTGTGGAGCGCACAGCAAGCAGCAATAACAATGGGGATATTCTTTTCGCTGAGGTCTGAGCGAGTCAGTAAGCTGCACCAACGCGCTTTTAAATGTCCAAATGCACTTTCCACCACCATTCGGCACTTGCTCAGCCTGTAGTTGAACAGGTCCTGACTCCTGTCCAGGGTGCCTGTGTACGGCTTCATGAGCCATGGCATTAAGGGGTAGGCTGGGTCCCCAAGGATCATGATAGGCATTTCAACATCCCCGATGGTTACTTTGTGGTCCAGGAAGAAAGTCCCTTCCTCCAGCTTTCGAAACAGACCAGAGTGCCTGAAGACGTACCTTTCCCAGCTATCCCACATTGATGTTGGTGAAACGTCCCTTGTGATCCACCAGGGCTTGCAGCAGCATGGAAAAGTACCCCTTGCGGTTTATGTACTCGGTGGCTTGGTGCTCCGGTGCCAAGATAGGGATATGGGTTCCGTCTATGGCCCCACCACAGTTTGGGAATCCCATTGCAGCAAAGCCATCCACTATGGCCTGCACGTTTCCCAGAGTCACTACCCTTGATATCAGCAGGTCTTTGATTGCCCTGGCAACTTGGATCACAGCAGCCACTGGGAATCATCCCACACCTGCAGCACGATGTGGTCCCACCAGTCTGTGCTTGTTTCCCGGGCCCAGAATCGGCATTCCACGGCATGAACCGGCCCCAGTAACACCATGATTTGCACGTTGCTGGGGCCCGTATCTTGGGAGAGGTCTATGTCCATGTCAATTTCCTCATCACTCTCGTCGCCGTGCTGCAATCGCCTCCTCGGCTGGTCCTGGTTTTGCTTTGGCATGTTCTGGCTCTGCATATACTCCAGGACAATGCGCGTGGTGTTCATAGTGCTCATAATTGCCGCAGTGATCTGAGCGGGCTCCATGATCCCAGTGCTATGGCGTCTGGTCTGAAAAAAGGCGCGAAACTAGTATCTGACGGATGGAGGGAGGGAGGGGCAAGTGACGACATGGCCTACAGGTACAGGGAATTAAAATCAACAAAGGTGGCTGTGCATCAGGGAGAAACACAAACAACTGTCACACAGAATAGCCCCCCCCCCCAAAGATTGAACTCAAAACCCTGGGTTTAGCAGGCCGTTGATTTCACGGAGGGAGGGGGAAGCAAATGAATACAGAACAAATCTATTTTTTACATCTTAAGCTAGCAGACGACGGTGCAGCATGACTGATAACCCTCGGCACTACTGGGTGCTTGGCAGAAAATACTGGGCGCTTGGCAGAAAATAGCATACTACAACTGATAGCCATCATCGTCGAGACTGCCCAGGTGCCCATGATTGACAGGCACTGCAGTAAGATGACGACAGATATCAGTCGTAATATACCATCTTCTACCAAAAGGCAAGGGGCTGCTGATGTGTGCAATGCAGCCCCACGTCTGCCAGCACCCAGATCACCGATGAAGGCTACCAGTTATACTGCACAGTCTACTGCGAAAAGGCAATTAGCTGCTGCTGTGTAGCAATGCAGTACCACGTCTGCCGGCACCCAGAGGACATATGGTGATGGTGAGCTGAGCTGAGCTGGGCAGGCTCCATGCTTGGTGTGTTATGTTGTCTGCACAGGTAACCCAGGTAAAAAGTCGCGAATCGATTGTCTGCCGTTGCTCTGACGGAGGGGGAGGTGCCTGACGACATGTACCCAGAACCCCCCGCGACACTGTTTTGCATCATTCAGGCATTGGGATCTCAACCCAGAATTCCAATGGGCGGCGGAGACTGCAGGAACTGTGGGATAGCTACCCATACTGCAAAGCTCCGGAAGTCGACGCTAGCCTCGGTACTGTGGACACGGTCCGCCGACTTCATGCACTTAGAGCATTTTATGTGGGGACACACACAGTCGGCTGTATACAACCGATTTCTATAAAACCATCTTCTGTAAATTCGACCTAATTTCGTAGTGTAGACATACCCTGAGTGATGTAGCTGGGTCGACCTAAGCTTTAGGTGTAGATTAGGCCAAGCCTCAGCTTCCTTCAACTGGAGTAAGGGCATCCAGACAGCCCTCAGCATCACTTTAACTGCATGGGCTGATCCTCGCACCCGCAGTCAAACCCGTGTGCCTGTCCCATGTCCACCAGGCCTCCGTGGATCAGTTCTGCTGATTCCCTGTGAACCATTTCCAGGAACTGTCCCTCCACCCCATGGGTCCCAGAACCAGCTGTTGCAAGAGGGGTTTGTTTGCTCAGAATGTTCCAGGAATGCTTATTTCACAATCCAATGATATAAATAAAGCCACAGCGCAGGGCATGAAGGTCAATTCTCCTCCCTGGGCTCAGTTGCACACACCCACTGGGTCACTTCAGGGAGGTGCGGAGGGAGGGGTCTCTGCATTGAGAGGCCTGTCACACCTCCTGCCCCCTTTTGTCCCTGCCCCCTTGGGTGCTACCCCATCTCCCCAGAGTCCCAGCCTGTGACTGTCACACTGAGCTCAGCCTGCCTCTCTCACAAGGACGATCGCCTGCCCTAACGCCTGGCCATGCTGCCCCACAAGGACTCTGTTTTGAACGTGGGGTTTCCCGGGTGCCTCCTGCTCCCAGCTGGGCACCCCCTTGGCAGGAGGTCAGCTGCCTGCGCAGGTGCTGGGAACACAAGGATCCCCATCCTACTGGCCTGGTTTTGGGGTGAGTGGCCTTTTCCTTTTTCTCTTTCTCTGGCTTTGAATAGCGCTGTGGGCAACCTGTGATTCTCCAGCCCCACCCATCAGACATGGCATAGCTGTGTCCTGGGAGCCAGAACTCCTGGGGTCTATTCCTGCCTTGGGAAGGGAGTGGGGGCCAGTGGTTAGAGCAGCATGTGGAACCAGGAGCTATCTAGCTGCATGTACAATTTTACAATACAATTAATGTAACTTTTGTTAGGTGTTAAAAGAGTAAAAAGAAACTGGCATGTCTCTGAATCCTGGAGGTGTTTCCCAGCCGCCCTCGGCTGGTCTGTTTAGGAACACAGGACACAGGGCTGGAAAGGCATGTTATAGAATCCCAGTCACACACTTATCAAGTGCTATCTTCACATGAGTTAGCACGATCTTCCCTCACCCATTAGGAGGCTGTTTCTGAGCCTTCTTCTCATTTCCAGCCTAACGTGACTCCTGGCCAGTTTATCCTCATTTCTTCTTGGCAAACACTGTCCTTTGGCTTCAGTAGCTCTTCTCCCTCCCCAGCGTTCCCCCGATGGATTCATACAGAGCAATCAGATCCCTGCTCAGCCTGTGCTGTGCCAGCTAAACCAGCCAACCTCTTCCAGGCTTCTCTTGTATGACCAGCCTCCATCCCCCAACCACCCTAGCAGCTCTTCTCTGCACCTGGTCCCATCTGAATCCATCTGTTCTGCATGTGGGTGACCAGAACTGCACACAGGATTCCCCGAATGACCTAACTCCTGTCTTGCTCTTACCGTGTTTGTTCAGTGTTTGAGGTTCCATTTCTTAACTATTATTTATTATGCAATGTGATACAGCATGGCCAGAGGGCAGCAGGAGAGGGTTAGAAGGGAGCCTTATTCCCTGTAGAGGGAAGAAAGTTTGCTATAGATTAATTAGAGCATCTGAAGCCAATTAGAGCACCTGAAGTTAGTCACCTAATAAACCCCCCCCTGCTTCAATCAGACAGGGGAAGGAGTTAGAGCAGAGAACAGTTTGAAGGAATAGAAACAGAGTGGATTGGTATTGAAGCAGAGAGCAGTTTGGAGGGAAGCAGAGGAAAGTTTGGAGAAGTGCTGTGGTGGGGTAAAAAGACCAAGACCCTAGGTAAAAGGACACCTGGCTTGTGCAGAGGGAGGGCAGGAAGCCCCCCACAAGCTGAAGGGCAGGAGAGGGAAGTAGCCCAGGGGAAGGAACCGCTAGTTCAAATGGTTTACCACTATCCCTAGGGCCCCTGGACTGGGACCTGGCATAGAGGGCGGGCCCGGATCCCTCCCTCTCCACTGCCCTCCTCTAGGACACTAGTGGGGCAGTGAATATCGTGGTTCAGGGGTAAGAAATGGCGCCCTGAATGCCCCCCCCGCCCAAGAAGAGAAAGCGTGAGACCCATCATAGTAGTGCAGGCAATTTGCCACAGCAAACACAAGAATTCATGTTACGGCAGCACTGTAGGCCGAGCTCAAGGCCCTGTGGTGCTGGGCTCTGCACTGGCAGGGTGACAGGCAGTCTCTGCCCCCAAGAGCTCAGTCTAAATGGAGAGGATAGAAAGGGGCAATAGGAACACAGAGAGGGGATGTGATAGCAGCTGTTGGGAATGGAGCCCTGGTCTCATCTCTCCCAGCCCGGTGCCCCTCAGCACTGCCGCTGTGCTTGGTGCTGTACAACACACAACCAGAGACAGCCACTGGACTCACAGTCAGCCCTTCTCAGACTCAGGCCGACACTGACAGAACCTGGAGAACAAAGACAAGTTAATATTACAAATCACAGCTCCCTCTCACCACCCAGCAGCATTTCCAGAGGGCCAGCAATCCACTTTGTAAGCCAAATATACAGACGATGGCTCTGTTGCTGGACACTAAAAGAAGAGCTCATCACTGAGAAAGTTTGCTGATGATTGTAACAATGCTGCCTTTGGTGGGACACTTCTGAGAGTATCAATTCAGGACAAATTGCTTAGAGCAGGGCAGTTACAGCCCAAGGCTGGGGTTTCTTCACTTCTAAAGCACACCAAACCAGCCAGACAGAGAGGACTTTGGATTTACCCCACTGGCTAACCATAAGTCATACAAATGATTGCCTTACACACTCCAATTTCAAAGTATCATCACCAGTGCCACTCGTTATGGGGATGAATAGTTATGAAAAAAAAAGCCCCAGTAAAACAAAAAGAGTTCTCCCAATCCCAAAGGACCAAGCCCCAGACCCAGGTCAATATACAAGTCATATCTTACAAATCACACTGTTGCCAATCCTTTAGAATCTAAAATCTAAAGGTTTATTCATAAAGAGAAAGAAATTTAAATGAGAGTTAAAATTGGTTAAATGGAATCAATTACATACAGTAATGGCAAAGTTCTTGGTTCAGGCTTGTAGCAGTGATGGAATAAACTTCTACAAATCAAGTCTCTAGAGTACATCCCCAGCTGGGATGGGTCATTCAGTCCTTTTTTCAGAGCTTCAGTTTGTAGCAAAGCCCCTCCAGAGGTCAGAAGCAGGATTGAAGACAAGATGGAGGGGTTTTCAGGGCCTTTTATATTTTCTGCCCGTGGAAGGACACCCCTCTGTTCTTACTGTGGAAAATCACAGCAGCAAGATGGCATTTGGAGTCAAATGGGCAAGTCACATGTCTATGCATGACTCAGTTCTTTACAGGCCGACACCACTGTTTACATGTTAGTTTGTATGTTCCCAGGAAAGCTCAGATGTGGATTGGCATCTCCCAAAGTTCATTGTTAGTTAAGTGTTTCTTGACTGGGCACTTACTGAGAATAGTCCTTTCTCAAGAAGCTGACCAAAAGCGTCACTGAGGCTACTTAGAATCAAAACACATTGAGCTACAAGTACATAGCCAATATTCATAACTTAAACTACAAAAATGATACACACATACAGATAGCATAATCATAATCAGCAAATCATAATTTTCCCATAGACACCTTACAGGACAACCTTTGTACAATATTTGATGAAAATATATAACAATGGTTGCAACAATGATCTACACGGTTACAGGTTATGTCAGTAACGTCACAATGACACAGTTGGGGGAGTGTAAACAATGAAGAGGACAGGTTGAGAGATTGGGGTGTTTTGTAAACTGGGTGCAAGTAAACAATATGCATTTTAATACAGCTACAGGCACATGTATACATGTAGGGACCAAGAACATTGCCATACTTACATACTTACACTCTCTCCTGGGAAGCAGGGCCTCTGAACAAAATTTGGGGATCACAGTGGATAATCAGCAGGATACAAGCTCCCAGTGAGAAATTGTGGTTAAAAGAGCTGCTGTGACCTTGTGATGCACAAACAGGGGAATCTCTAGTAGAAGTAAATAGTTTATTTTACCTTCGCACCTGGCACTGGTGTGATCAATGCTGGAATTCTATGTCCAGTTCTGGTGTCCCCAATTCAAGAAAGATAGACTCATAGACTTTAAGGTCAGAAGGGACCATTATGATCATCTGGTCTGACCCCCTGCATGCTGCAGGCCACAAAACCGTCCCTACCCCTTCCCTGGACTCTGCTGTTGAAGTCCCCAATCCTGTGTTTTAGTGACTTCAATCGGCAGAGACCCTCCTGCTAGTGATCCCTGCCCCATGCTGCGGAGGAAGGCGAAAAACCTCCAGAGGCTCGGCCAATCTACCCTGGAGGAAAATTCCTTCCCGACCCCAAATATGGCTATCAGTAAGACCCCGATGTTAATGAGGGCTCCGAGAAGAGCCATGAGAATGAGTAAAGGACTAGAAAACCTACTTAATCTATTTAGCTTAAGAAAGAGACAGTTAAGAGGCGACTTGATCACTGTCTGTAAATATCTACACGGGGAACAAGTATTTCATAATGGGCTCTTCAATCTAGCAGAGAAAGGGGGAACAGGATCCAATGGCTGGAGTTGAAGCCAGAAAAATTCAGGCTGGAATGAGGCATTTACATGGATCGTGGTGGATTCTCCATCACTTTTTGACAACTTTTAACTCAAGATTGGATGTTTTTCTAAACATTCTAGGCGTTATTTCAGGGCAGGTCTCTGGCCTGTGCTATACAGGACTCAGACTAGATGATCACAGTGGTCCCTTTTGACATAGGAATCTATGAATCTGTAAACCCCCCGAGTCAGACTGAAACTTCCTATCATCCTATCAGACTGTGCTGGGTGTGCGGGGCTGGGGCAGGTTTGTGGAGCCCCTGGAATCTCACAAAGCTGCAGAAACACTTTGCATTCAAAGTTTCTCCCTTGATCTGAGAGCAGCACTGCTGGGGTCCCGAGTCTGGTGAAGAATTCATTCACTAGAATGAACGTATTACATTGATTCATTGTGTACTTATTAGCCTCAGTGAAATCTAAACCCATTATCAGCTCACCCACGATCCTGGCTTCTTGCTCAAATTCCAGTGCTCCTATTTTCAAACCCAATTTCCCCCATTTTTGGAAGGAGGCACACTCCCCAGTCAGGGGCCATGTCTACACTGTGCACAGAGCCAGCTGCGGGGGTATGAATTGCAGAGTGCATCAAAGATTTGCACTCGGACTGACCTGTGTGGATACTGCTGGCGCGAACTGAAGGTTCCTAATTTGAGTTAACGCCCTGTGAAAGAGGACTAGAGTAACTATGGTAACAACCTCCACCCCATACACTGGGCGGGCAGGGGTAGTTCACACGCTCTAACTGCCGTCCCCAGACACACACACTGAGGAGGCAGTTGGAGGTCACTCACCGTAACTGTCCCACCCCCTCTCCCCGCCACCACACACACACACACTGGGGAGAGTGCTAGGCCTGGCCAGACCTGGGGGGAGCAGGGTGTCACGCTCCTGTCCCAGGTGTGGTCTGGCTACAGAACTTGATCATCCACCTCAGCTGTGTTCATCGTTAGATCCTTTAATGCCCTGCCAGGTATGGCTGAGGTTCAGCTCCCTAAGGGACGTTACACACAGCACCACCCAGTGGCTGAGCAGAACGCTACAGGTTAACATCCCAGTCCATCTCCCCCATTAAGTTCCATGTTTCTGCCATTTATTCACACTGTCATGCTGGCTGTGAAATTTAGGATGGATCAGTCTATCCAGTGTCTCTAACCCACTCTGGGTTCCCAACTGCAAAACACCAAGTAGCAGCTTGGCCATCTGGCTGGCCGTTAGTTACGACTGACTGGGGTTCTTCTGGAATCCTCGAGTCCCCATCTTCTCGTTCAGCATCCACCGTCTGTTGGGTTTGCTTTGTGGACGGTTTCTGTTGAACTTCCCCATGTCGGTCTCTGTCACTGTGATCCAGGCACTGAATTATTTTCCTTGACAGCTGGAGCCGTCCATCCTTTCTCTCCCGGTCAACATGTTCCAGATGCAGCAGGTCTCAAACCGAGTGATGGCTCTTGTAAACATGTCTGTCATGTACGGGCCAGCTGCTCTCACTGGCACTGGGTGGGTTGTTTGGCCCTCTCCCCATGTCAGGAGAGAGGGGAGGGGTCAAGGAGCAGTTGGGACCCTGGGACTGAGAGGGCCTCTGGCCAATCACAGAACTGCAGACTAGGGCCAATGGATAGTAGCCAGTGCCCCAAGTCAGTCTGATTGACCAGGCAGCCAGGCCAATCAGGGAGTCCAGCTCAGGTCCCAGCCTCCATGCATGCTGAGGAAGGAGAAAGCGAGAGCAGCCCCCGGGGAGGAGCTGGGGTGGAGCCAGGGGGAGAAAAGCCATGTGAGAGGGTGGAGGGGCTGAGTAAAGACCCAGCCACATATGTGGGAGCTGGTGAGTGGGGCGGGGCTGGAGTAAGCAAGGGGGCAGGGCTGGGGCCAGCAAGTGGGACGAGGGTCAGTAAGGGGACAGGGCCAGGGATGGTGAGGGGCGGGGTCAGGACATTGAGAGGATGGGGCCAAAAAGGGGGATGGGTAAGGGTTGATGAGAGGCTGGGGTAGTGCCCAGGGTGAGAGTTCGTGAGGGGGGCAGGGTGAGAGTCTATGGGGGGCTGGGCCAGGGTTGGTGAGGGGGTGGGGCCAGGGCTGGTCGGAGGGCAGGGCGATGGTCAGTGAGGCAGGGTGAGTGTCAGTGTGAGGGGACAGGGACAGGGTCACTGAGGGGAGTCAGGAAATCACTGTGAGGGAGCAGGAGACAGGCAGAGACCCAGGGAGGGGGACTAAGTGGGCAGCAGGGAGGGCCCAGAAACAGCTACATTTATACAGACATAAGGGTTTTCCAGCTGTGTCTATTGATAAGATTCCTAACAGCCCAATAGCACCTTATTTCCATGTGACTAGTTTGGAATGTGAGGATGTGACCGTTCACTTCTCAGCCCATGGCTGCCTTTACTGCTTAGCCAAAGGCCTTACTTAGCCTAAGAACAGAGCCTCAGGCTAGGTCTACACTACCCGCCTGAATTGGCGGGTAGAAATCGATCTCTCGGGGATCGAATTATCATGTCTCATCGGGACGCGACAATCGATCCCCGAATCGACGCTCTTACTCCACCTGCGGAGGTGGGAGTAAGCGCCGTCGACGGGGAGCT